>NC_037330.1:119500237-119607152 GCF_002263795.3 Bos taurus | reverse complement strand
GGATATTCTCGTCCAAGAAGGCAACAGGTTGGCCATCAGGCCATAAAAAGATGCTCGCATCAGTAATTATTAGAGCAATCGAAAGTGCAATGACGCATCCCTTCGAACAGATCAAGAAATGGCCATCTCAGAAGACTTAAAATGATCAAGTGCTGCAAAGGGCAGGCGGCAAGCGGAATCCTCCCGCGTCTTTGGTGGGAAGCTAGGACTGGTGCAGCAACGTGGCGAAACGGCATGGAGTTCCTTACAATACTTCAGCAATTTCAGAAACCGTACTCCAGGTAATCCCACCTCTGGCTCGATCCAGAAAAAAGTCATTGTTTCAAAATAAACACACGCCTTCCTGTTTCAGGGCAGGCACAATGCACATGCCAAGACACCGAATCCACCGAAACGTCCCCTGACAGAAACAAAGGCAGATCTCTCTGTGCAAGAATAACAGCTTTCACCCGCAGAGCAGAACGGAATAAGGCGCTGCCAGCAGCCTGGATGACGAGTGGACTCCGGTACCAAGTTGACGAAGTCAGAGAAAGAACAGCCTATCATATACCCATGACGGGGCTCTGGTGCTTCACACAAACGAACTAATTTACATAACCAGAGCCAGACTCTGAAACGGAGTAAAGAAATTATGTGGTGAAAGTTTGCCTCAGTCCGTGTCCAAACTCTTTGCGACCCAAGGACTATACATTTCACGGTGATTCTCCAGCGCCAGAATACTAGCAGTGAGTGGCCTTTCCCTGTCTCCAGGGGATCTCCTGACCCAGGGATTCAAACCCAGGTCTCCCAGCATTGCAGGTGGATTCTTTACCAGTCTGACCACCAGGAAGCCCAAGAATCCTGGTAAGTGGGTAGCCTATCCGTTCTCCAGGGGGAATCTTCCCAACCCAGGAATCGAACCGGGGGATCTCCAACATTGCAGGAGGATCTTTACCAGCTTGAGCTTACCAGGGAAGCTCAAAGGAAACTGTATGACGTACCAAAAAAAAAAAAAATTTATATGGTGAAAGTGACAAATGGAAGGGTTAGGAATTGAACTGTACAACACCATATATACAAAGGACATCCAAAAGCGTGCTGAATTGCACAGGGAATCACTGAGCATAGATTGTAACACCTCTGTGAGAAAAACAACCTAAAAAAAAGAAATAAACCTCTATGTATACTATAACTGGAAATCAAACTCTGGAATACCCTGAAAAAAAAAAAAAAAAAAAAAAACCACCAGTGGAAACTCAACTCTGCTGCTGCTGCCTAAGTCGCTTCCAGTTCGTGTCCAACTCTGTGTGACCCCAATAGACGGCAGCCCACCAGGCTCCCCAACGCCTGGGAGTCCTGTCAGAACACTGGAGTGGTGTTGTGCCATTTCCTTCTCCAATGCATTGAAAGTGAAAAGTGAAAGTGAAAAGTCGCTTGGATCACGTTCTGACTCTAGCAACCCCATGGACGCAGCCTCAGGCTCCTCCATCCATTGCGGGTTTTTCCAGGCAAGAGGATGGAGGGGGTTCTGAGTATTAGGAACGCAAATCAAACTACAACAGGTAAATCATCTCGACGGTGAGAACGCCATATCAAAAAACCTGCAAAACATTAGTGTTGGAGAGCCTCGTGGAGCAAAAAGGAGTCCTCTGCCAGTTTTGGTAGAGGAATGTTGTACTTGTCCAGGTATTTATGGAAAACGGATGGAATGTTCTTTAAAAACTAGAGAGGAGAGCTTCGACACGATCCTGTGGCCCGCTGCTGGGGCATTAACCTTGAGAAACCATAATTAGAAAAAGACACGCACCCCCAGGATTCATCACACACTATTTCAACAGCAAAGAACAGAGCAACCTCAAGTCCATTCAACGAAGGAGAAAGACAGATTTCATATTATAGGGTGGGATATACCATTGTACAAAATGGAAATCGGATATTGATAACCGAATCACTTCACTAGAGCAGGGAAATAATGAACATTGTAAGAAACACGACTGCTGTACATTTCAAGCAAACCTAGAGCCCATCGACAGACAAGATGAATCAAGACTCGTTGTACAGATATACGATGAATTACTCCGCCACAAAAAAGGAACGCCTTTGAGTCATTCTAATGGGCTGGAGAACCTGGAGCGTACCACAGAGGAAGCAAGTCAGAAAAACAAATATCGTATACTTGAGGACATACTAATGGAATCTAGAAAGAGCGTACTCGTGAATGCATTTGCAGAGATCAGGAGAGCAGACATACCAGACTTACAGACCGCGGAGTAGGAGAAGGAGAGTGGAGTACGGAGAGACTACATCACCACTGTGCGAGCAGATAGCCCATGAAATCTGCGTGATACTCAAGGGAGCTAAACCGGGCTCTGGGACAACCTAAGGGGGGGGTGAGGGAGGGTGGAGTGAGGTGGGGTCAAGAGGGAGGGACGCAGGCCCAACGATGGTGATGCTTGCATGTTGGCAGAAACCCACACAATTCTGCAAGGGATTATCCTTCATGCAGAAATACCAAATGAACTCTCAAGCAGGACGCTATGGGAGTGGTGGGCGGCGTCACTGTAAGATGGCAGAGAAGAGCTCCTCGGACGGATCCCGAAGGCTTTCAGATACTGGTTCCTCCCTTCCCTGAAAACGAGGAGGAGACCGTCACTTCAGGCCCCGAGACGTCACTGCACTCCGTTCATACGGCCTTGCATTCACAGACCTTACCTGGCACCACAGACGGCCTCTTGCGGAAACGAGTAACCCAAGACTACTCGGAATCGCTTTCCACTTTGCAGTTCCGTTCAGTCCAGTCGCTCAGTCGTGTCCGACTCTTTGCGACCCCACGGACTGCAGCACGCCAGGCCTCCCTCTCCATCACCAACTCCCGGAGCTTGCTCAAACCCATGTCCATGGAGTCGGTGATGCCATCCAACCAGCTCATCCTCTGTCGCCCCCTTCTCCTCCCGCCTTCAGTCCTGCCCAGCATCACGGTCTTTGCCAGTGGGTCAGTTTTTCACATCAAATGGCCAAAGTGTTGGAGCTTCAGCATCAGTCCTTGCAGTGACTCTTCCCTGTATTTCTATTATTACTCCATCAGCTCCACCTCACACCATCAGGCATTAGATCCGGGAGTTTGGAGACCCGCGCGCTAAGAAACCTAGATCCGGGAGCTTGGAGACCCGCGCGCTAAGAACCTAACACGTTGCTTCCTGGCACGCCCGGAAGCCAGCCCGCAGGCGGCCCTGGGGGACTCGCGGGCGCGGGCTGACACCACCTGACTGCCTCCGCCAGGTGGCGCCAGCAGACGTAAGCGGGTCCTGCCCGCGTACAGCAGCATGTCCCGCTGGGACCTGGGGGCTGCCTCTCACCAGGTAGGTGCTGGCGAGCTCCGTGTTTGCATACACAGCTGAAAAAAACAGAAGGGGCGGGGGAATAAAGTTAGACACCCAGGCATCGCCAAGATGCCAACAGTTATGCTGGCAAACTTCCTGACTGCAGACGTGATTCTTGCCTGGGACGGTCGGCACCCCGACAGCTGGACCCTCGTCCCGAAGGACCGGCTGGGCCTGTGGTGCAGGGGCTGCGTGTCCTGCCTGCCGCTTCAGCCCTCGTAAATCCCACGGAAAGATCCGATGTAGCAAACGGAAAGGGCCAGCGAGCCCCAGTGTTGCTCAATCCCTCAGTCGCCTCCGACTCTTTGCGACCCCGTAGACGACACGTGATACATGTCCGTGGGGCTCCAATCCTTTGGCCTTACCTGCTGCAAAGAACTGACTCCTTGGAAAAGACCCTGATGCTGGGAAAGATTAAGGGTGGGAGGAGAAGGGGACGACAGAGGGTGAGATGGTTGGATGGCATCACGGACTCGATGGACATGAGTTGGAGCAAATTCTAGATGGAGGAGGACAGGGAAGCCTGGCGTGCTGCTGTCTATGGGGTCGCAAAGAGTGGGACACGACGGAGCGACTGGACTGCACTGAATGCGCTCACTGTTTCTGCCCAATCTGTACCTGCCGAATGCTTGCGGGGCTCCAAGGGGTCCCCAGGGCAACAGCGTTGCAGCCGGAGGTCCTGTAACCTGGTGTCTGAGCCGAGCATCCCAGCGTCTCCAGCCCGGCAGGTTAGCCCACATCCTGATGTGCCTACCCGAGGGTCTGCAGGTACAGCAGGCTCCTCCCGCCCCCAGGAGCTTCCCCTTGAACGTCCGCCATCCTCCACAGGTGTGTCCTGGCTGGACCGCAGCCCGCGCTGGGGGTGCCAGTGGGGGAAAGGGAGGGGGGCTGCAAAGCTTACTCACAGGGTGTGACTGCTTGATTCCCAAGCCCACAGCCATCTGAGTACCGTCAACCCCCAAACAACGTCCTCCTGTTCAAGTTAACTCACTTTCTCTGTTTGCACCCCATAAATCCAACGGGGACGCAAGTCCTTGCTTCAAGGAGAAAGCCCATCACCCACCTCTACCACTGCCCTCCCACCCACCCCCATTCTGCCAGGCAGTGGTCCCTACACTTTGCAATTTCACAGATTCTCAAGATTCTAAAAAAAAAAAAAAATCTAAGTGACTGATATAGGGCTTACAATTTTTAATTTTGCAAAGAAGGGGCATTAAAAGTAAAAACTGGCAAGGACCATCTTCTGTAAGAGGAAAGCAGCTTCAATACCAAAACAAGAATATGATCTTAACACAAAGGGCAACCCTTGAAAAGAAGCAGTTGAGCATGATGGAAAAATTACTCCCGTGTAACTTTTCGGTCACATTTCTGTCTCGTTGCTTGGATATTTCATCAGGGTTTCAGTGCAAACACCAGCCTCTGGAAACTTCCTGATCCACAGTCAGCAAATGACAACCCGAATTTGGTACCCGGTTTTGGCCATCTGTTTTTGCCAATAAAGCTTTATTGGAACCTTGTTCCATCAACCTGTTCTGCTAAAGAGCTTTATTGTAACTCTGTTTCACCGCCTGTCTGTTCTATAAAGCTTTACTGGAACCCTGTTCCACCACCTGTGTTGACAATAAAGCTTTATTGTCACCCTGTTCCACCACCTGTGTTGACAATAAAGCTTTATTGGAACCTTGTTCCAGCATCTGTTTGGTCAATAAAGCTTTATTGGAACCTTGTTCCACCACCTGTCTGGCTAATAAAGCTTTATTGGTACCATGTTCTACCCCCTGCCTGGCCCATAAAGCTTTACTGGAACCCTGTTCCACCACCTGTTTGATCAATAAAGCTTTATTGGAACCCTGTTCCAACACCTGTTTAGTCAATAAACCTTTATTGGATCTTTGTTCCACCACCTGTCTGGCCAATAAAGTTTTATTAGGATCAGCCCCGCCCATCTGTCTGTCTCCAGCAGCTCTGATGCTCCAAAGGCAGAGATGAGTGTCATCTGCAGAGACCTCGTGGCCGGCCTTCCAGGCTGAGAAGACTTACTCTGTGGCTCTTTCCAGAAAAATAAAACAGAAAACTGTGCTGAAAGTGCACCTTTAAAACGCCTTCTTCCAAACAGCCAGGGTGCTTACCTTTTCCTCCCCTCACGTCGGCTTGCAGCAGCTTCAGGGACACACAGGTGTTCAGTAGCAGCTCTGTCCCCTGGGGGCTGGAGCCCAGATGTGAAGACACTGCTGCTGAGTCCAGGGGCTCCAGGGCCTCTGCCAGGAGCTCAAACACCCCCAGCTCACAGGCAGCAAAGAGAACCTCGGGGCAATGAAGACAGAGTCAGCTTTAGTTCTCCGAAGACTCACACTCTTCAGGAGGGTGAGTCAGACAGAGAAGGGAAAATATCATCCGACATCCCCTTACATGTGGGATCTGTAAAGAAATGACACAACCCAACTTACAGAATAGAAAGACTCACAGACTTAGAAAATGAACTTATGGTTGGCGGCAGAAAGGATGGTCAGGGAGTCTGGGATGGACATGGACACACTGCTGTATTTAACATGGAGAACCAGCAAGGACCTGCTGGACAGCACAGGGAGTTCTGCTCAGTGTCGTGTGGCAGCCTGGGTGGGAGGGGAGCTGGGGGAGAATGGACGCATGGGTGTGTATAGTTGAGTCCCTTTGCTGTCCACCTGAAACCATCACAGCATTGTTCATTGACTATGCTATGCTAAGTCACTTCAGTCGTGTCTGACTCTGTGTGACCCCATAGACGGTAGCCTACCAGGCTCCCCTGTCCCTGGGATTCTCCAGGCAAGAACACTGGAGTGGGGTGCCATTGCCTTCTCCGGTTCATTGGCTATACCCCAGTATAAAATTAAATGTTTACATTAAAATGGCCATATCCATTCCTGTTCTGTTAAGACGGTATTAACTCTTATTCTGTAAAGATTGTATCTACTCTTCTTAAGGTTTTATTAGTTGTTATCCTTAATAGGTCGCTCCAAGTCCTACTATATTAAGATTGTATTAAGCTTTATCCTCTTAAGATGGTATCAGCTCTTGCAGTGAGCTCAATATTAACTCTAATTATATTAAGTTGTAATGACTCTTGTTCTATTGAGATGTCATGAACAGTCCATTAAGAGTGCATTCAGATTTTTTTCTATTAGGATTTTATTGACTCTCCTTGTACGAAGGTCGTATTCAGCCGTATTCTATTAACGCGGAATCAGTTCTCACCCTGTTAAAGTTGTGTTGATTCTTGTTCAGTGAAGTTGGCATGATCTCTTACCCTGCTATGATTATACCAGCGCCTATATTCAGGTTTTATTCACTCCCTATTCCTGGGTTTCAGCAGACAAGTGCATCTGGGGTTTCCCTGGTGGCTCAGACAGGAAAGAGTCTGCCTGACAATGCCGGAGACCCGAGTTTGATCCCTGGGTCGGGAAGATCCCCTGGAGGAGAAAATGGCAACTCACTCCAGCATTCTTGCCTGGAGAATCCCATGGGCAGAGGAGCCTGGCGGGCTGCAGTCCATGGGGTTGCAGAGTCGGACACGACTAAGTGACTGACACTTACCCTGCAGTGATTGTATAAGCGCTGTGCTCGGGTCTCGTTCACTCTCTATGTAAAAACATTTCATGAACTCCTATTCCAAGTGGTCGTAGTACATTTTCTTGCCTTAACGTTGGGTGCAGTCTTATTCTATTGAGATATTATAAACGCTCACTCCATCGAGGTTGCACTCAGGTTTTTTTCCATTCAGATTTCATTAGCTCTCCTCGTACGCAGGTTGTCTTCAGTCACATTCTATTAAGATGGTTTCAGCTCTTGTTCTGTTAACGGGGTATCGACTCTCATTCTGTAAGGCTGGAGGACGTTTTATTCTCTGAAAGTTGGGTGCGCTCTCGTTCTATCGAGGTTTTATCAATTTCCTCCTGAGGTTGCATTAAGTTTTATCCAATTAATATAGCGTTCGCTTTTCTACTGAGGTTGTATTAACTCTAATTATAGTAAAGTTGCAATCCCTCTTGTCTGAGATGTTTTGAACCCATCCTACTAAGGTCGTATTCATATTTTATTCTATTGAGTTTTTAAATTATTTTTACTTATATTTCTTAGTCTCCACCAGGTCTTAGTCGTGGCACGTGGGGTCTAGCTCCCTGACCGGGGGTCGAACCCGGGGCCCCTGCGTTGGGAACTCAAGAGTCTTAGTCACTGAGCCCTCAGGGACGTCCTTCTACTGAGTTTTACTCAGTCTCCCATTCCACTCAGGTTGTATTTACATTTATTCTCTTAACACTGGATTCACTCTCGTTCTATTGAAATATTTAAAGTTAATTTTACAGCAGTAGCTTTACAATGTTGTATTAGTCTCTGCTGGGCAGCAAAGGGAATCAGCCATCGTTTATACATATATCCCCTCTTATTTTGGATTTCCTTCCCATGTAGGTCAGCACAGTGGAGAAGGCGATGGCACCCCACTCCAGTGTTCTTGCCTGGAGAATCCCAGGGACGGGGGAGCCTGATGGGCTGCCGTCTGTGGGGTCGCACAGAGTCGGACACGACTGAAGCGACTTAGCAGCAGCAGGTCAGCACAGAACTCTGAGTAGAGTTCCCTGAGCTGTACAGCAGGTTCTCATCCGTCCTGTTTTATACACACGATCAACAGTGTGTGTATATGTCTCAATCCCAGCCTCCCAACCCACCCACGATTTTATTAAGTCTGTTGTTCTGCTGAGGTCCTATTCAGTTTTATCCTCAACGCCGGATTCACCTTTTTTCTATTGAGATGTTATTTCTTAATACTCGGTTTATATTAAGTTTTATTCTAATAAGATTGTATGCACTCCTGTTTCACTAACACAGTGAAAAAAGGGTTAGTCAGTCATGTCTGACTCATTTTTGACCCCATGGGCTGTAGCCCCCCAGGCCTCTCTGCCCACAGGATTCTCCAGGCAAGAATCCTGGAGCGGGTTGCCATTTCCTCCTCCGGGGGGTCTTCCCGACCCAGGTGTGGAACCTGGACCTCCTGCGTTGCAGGCAGATTCTTTACCAAATGAGCTACCAGGGAAGCCCCTACAACTGTCGTTCTGAGACGCCACTCCGTGAGGGCCAACACATCCCTAGAAGGGCCCCAGGCCCCGATGGCCAAGCTTCTGCCCGTGGACTCGCCCAGAGTCCCAGCGCACCCTCGCGCCCCCCGGAGGAGACCGCGTCCTCGCTCAGCACTGAGTGCCTGTTGTCCTCCTCACCTCCCGGCAACAGAACCTCAGCCGGTGGAGCCTCTTCCTACCTGGGAGACCATGAAGCCGTTGGCGTATTCCTTCAGGAGACTGTAGCCCTCACCCTCCTGGGAGCACATCTTCCTTCTGGGCCGGTCTGGCTTGGAGGGACCCCGGCTATCTTAGCTTTGGGCTTCACTAGTCTATGAGCAACCTGGGCAGATGGCCAGCATGTCACTACTGACCCTGTAAGCTGGACGCCGGGGAGCGAGCCCAAGATGGATTGTTCTAGGAGATTCCATTAACCTGGTGAAGGGGATGAGAGAGCTTACGATGGACCCCTGGGGCTTCTGTTCACACCTTCTGTCTCTGATGAGCACACAGCCCGAAAATCGCCTGTCACCCCAGCCCCCTCCCATCCTTGTACCATCAGCGGTGCAACTGGTCCCAAACCCACATGCCCACTAATCACTAGGGATGATGACTCACTGCATGGACTGAACAGTCTCTGGGCCCTTCATTTCGGCGGGTGGCGGGGGTGGCGGAGGGTGGGTCTTGGGTGCAGCCATAACAAATGACCACAGAATGTGGGATTAAAACCACAGACATCTGTGCTCCCCCAGTTCTGGGGACCAGATGTGTGAGCTCAAGGGGTCCCAGGGCTGAGCTCCATCCAGAGGCTCCAGGGAAGAGTCCTTCCTGCCTAGTCCAGCTTCTGGGAGCTCCAGGCGTCCATCCCTGGGCTGGAGGCCGCCTCCCTCCAGTCTCTGCCTCCATCTCCCCATGGCTTCTCCTCTGTGTCCCTGTCTCTCCTCTTCTGTGTCTTATAAAGACCCTGTCCTTGGGTTTAGGGCCACCCCCATTCAGGAAGGACCTCATCTCAGATCTTTCACTCCATCAGGTATGCAGAGAACCTTTGTCCAAACAAGGCCAGGTTCTCAGGTTCTGGGGGTGAGGACGTGGACAGCTGTTTGGGGACCCGTGATTCAGCCTCATACACAGGGGTGGTCAATGCATCCGCGTTTATCAGGGTGATCGGCAGTGGCATTTCAATCGCCAGGAACCGTGGTGAGCCATGCTGTTGTGGGAGGAAGCCCAGAACCTGCCCTAAGCTGCTGTCCTGCCTTGAGCCACTACAGCCCCACTGGGGATACGCTCTTTCTTTCCCAGCCATCTCTGACGCTCAGCTTCATGGAGCCCAGATGGGTGCTTCAGCTTCCACCCCCCACCCCCCACCACACAGCCTCCCCTGAACCCCGGCAAGCACACGTCCGTGTCCGCTGACCACGCTGTACCTCATGCCCTGTTTCTGGGCACACGCTGCTGGAGAAGGGGCTGGGGGAAAGCTCCAACTATGAACCAATGCTGTGCCTCAGAGAGGTCCTCTGTGCTTCGTGGCTGGGCAAGCGAGGGTTCCCATAAAGCTTTATTGATGAGAAAAAAGGTGGTGGAACAGATACCAATAAAGCTTTATTGACCAGAGAGGTGTTAGAACAAGGTGCCAATAAAGCTTTATTGACAAAAAAGGTGGTGAAACAGATACCAATAAAGCTTTATTGACCAGAGAGGTGTTAGAACAAGGTTCCAATAAAGCTTTATTGACAAAAAGGTGGTGGAACAGATACCAATAAAGCAATACTGACCACACAGGTGATGGAACAAGGTTCCAATAAAGCCTTGTTAACCGGACAGGTGGTAGGTAGACAGGGTTTCGATAAAGGTTTATTGGCAGAAAGCCTAACGGGGAAGGCCATGGGGGGATCCTCAGGAGGGACCCCCAGGGGGACAGAACGACTGGCCACTGAGTGCATTTGCTTGATTAAACCGCCGGCAGCCCTTTCTCAGCCAGCTCCCCTGAGGCTGCGGAATCAATCCCGGATCTTCACTTAAGGCGATTAGTTTAGTGATGAGATGGAGGGTTAAAGAGGATCAGCACGACCTGAGACTGAACCCTGAAATTCAAGGTCGGAGCTTGGATTCACTCTTCCAGGAGCAGAAAGTGTTAACCAGGGTTTCCTGGCCTCCTTAATCAATGGAAACTAATCAGGGATGACAGAGGATGAGATGCTTGGATGGCATCCCTGACAAGATGGACATGAGTTTGAGCAAGCTCTGGGAGTTGGTGATGGACAGGGGGGCCTGGCGTGCTGCAGTCCATGGGGTTGCAAAGAGTCGGACATGACTGAGCGACTGAACTGACTGAACAGATCAGAGGCCAGACAAGAAATTCTGCAAAGATCTGACTCATTGGAAAAGACCCTGATGCTGGGAAAGACTGAAGGCGGGAGGAGAAGGGGGCGACACAGGATGAGATGGTTGGATGGCATCACCGACTCGACGGACATGAGTTTGAGCAAGCTCCGGGAGTTGGTGATGGACAAGGAGGCCTGGTGCGCTGCAATTCATGGGGTCGCAAAGAGTCCGACACGACTGAGTGACTGAACTGCAACTAAGGAAGGATGGGGACTGGATCCATGGACTCAGAGCCTCTGACTATTTGACCATCAGCACATCTTATTCTCCAGATGGACGGTCACCCTCCTGTCGGCCACAGTCTCCGATCTCAGGACCCATGATGGGACTTGAAGGAACAGGATGTTTTTCTGCCCGAATTCTCAATCTTGACGGCAAGGGCAAGTTGCCTGGGGGAGGGGCCGTTCAGAGACCTGCCCCTGGGCCAGCTTCAGTTTCAGTTCAGTTGCTCAGTCGTGTCTGACTCTTTGCGACCCCATGAACCGCAGCACGCCAGGCCTCCGTGTCCATCACCAACTCCGGGAGTTCACTCAAACTCATGTCTATTGAGTCAGGGATGCTATCCAACCATCTCATCCTCTGTCGTCCCCTTCTCCTCCTGCCCTCAGTTCTTTCCCAGCATCAGGGTCTTTTCCAATGAGTCACCTCTTCACATCAGGTGGCCAAAGTATTGGATTTTCAGCTTCAACATCAGTCCTTCCAATGAACACCCAGGACTGATCTCCTTTAGAATGGACTGGTTGGATCTCCTTGCAGTCCAAGGGACTCTCAAGAGTCTTCTCCAACACCACAGTTCAAAAGCACCAATTCTTTTGCGCTCAGCTTTCTTTATAGTCCAACTCTCATATCCATACATGACCACTGGAAAAACCATAGCCTTAACTAGACAGACCTTTGTTGACAAAGTAATGTCTCTGTTTTTTAATATGCTGTCTAGGTTGGTCATAACTTTCCTTCCAAGGAGCAAGCGTCTTTTAATTTCATGGCTGCAATCACCATCTGCAGTGATTTTGGAGCCCAGAAAAATAAAGTCTGACACTGTGTCCACTGTTTCCCCATCTATTTCCCATGAAGTGATGGGACCAGATGCCATGGTCTTAGTTTTCTCAATGCTGAGCTTTAAGCCAACTTTTTCACTCTCCTTTTTCACTTTCATAAAGAGGCTCTTTAGTTCTTCACTTTCTGCCATAAGGGTGGTGTCATCTGCATATCTGAGGTTATTGATATTTCTCCTGGCAATCTTGATTCCAGCTTGTGCTTCTTCCAGCCCAGCGTTTCTCATGATGTACTCTGCATGTAAGTTAAATAAACAGGGTGATAATATACAGCCTTGACGGACTCCTTTTCCTATTTGGAACCAGTCTGTTGTTCCATGTCCAGTTCTAATTGTTGCTTCCTGACCTACATACAGGTTTCTCAAGAGGCAGGTCAGGTGGTCTGGTATTCCCATGTCTTTCAGAATTTTCCACAATTTATTGTGATCCACACAGTCAAAGGCTTTGGCATAGTCAATAAAGTAGAAATAGATGTTTTTCTGGAACTCTCTTGCTTTTTCAATGATCCAGCGGATGTTGGCAATTTGATCTCTGGTTCCTCTGCCTTTTCTAAAACCACCTTGAACGTCTGGAATTTCACGGTTCACATATTGCAGAAGCCTGGCTTGGAGAATTTTGAGCATTACTTTACTAGCGTGTGAGATGAGTGCAATTGTGCGGTAGTTTGAGCATTCTTTGGCATTGCCTTTCTTTGGGATTGGAATGAAAACTGACCTTTTCCAGTCCTGTGGCCACTGCAAGTTTTCCAAATTTGCTGACATATTGAGTGCAGCACTTTCACAGCATCATCTTTCAGGATTTGAAACAGCTCAACTGGAATTCCATCACCTCCACTAGCTTTGTTCATAGTGATGCTTCCTAAGGCCCACCTGACTTCACATTCCAGGATGTCTGGTTCTAGGTCAGTGATCACTTATCTGGGTCGTGAAGATCTTTTTTGTACAGTTCTTCTGTGTATTCCTGCCACCTCTTCTTAATATCTTCTGCTTCTGTTAGGTCCATACCATTTCTGTCCTTTATCGAGCCCATCTTTGCATGAAATGTTCCCTTGGTATCTCTGATTTTCTTGGAGAGATCTCTAGTCTTTCCCACTCTGTGGTTTCCCTCTATTTCTTTGCATTGATTGCTGAGGAAGGTTTTCTGATCTCTCCTTGCTATTCTTTGGAACTCTGCATTCAAATGGGCCAGCTTGGATCCCCTGAATCAGGAAATCAGGTTTTTGGCTTTTAAAACACTCCAGGTCCGATGTGTAAAATCAAAGATTCAACACGAGCTAGTCATTGGGTGGTTCGGTCAATAAAGAGTCCACTTGTCAGTGCTGGAGACCCAAGTTCGATCCGTAGGTCGGGAAGATCCCCCTGGAGGAGGGCATGGCAACCCACTCCAGTAATCTTGCCTGGAGAATCCCACGGACAGAGGACTCAGGCAGCTGACAGTCCATGGGGTCACAAAGAGTGAGACATGACTTAGTGACTAAACCACCAGTCATTACATGAGAAATGGTTGCATCAACTCCAAAATGCAGATTAAAAAAAAAAAAAAAGAACTTTTAAGACACTTGACTGGCAGTGTAGTTTCCACTACAGAAGACACAGGTTCAATCCCTGATCGGGGAACTAAGACCCCATGTACTGTGGGTGGCAAAAACATAGAAAAAAAAAGAAAACAAAAACATCTAACATCTCTGAAACTGGGATGTTGCTCTGGGTTGAAGACTGTTCCCCTAAAATTCCTGGAACCTTGGGTCTCTGCAGGTGTGATAAAGGCAAGGTCTGAGATGAGGTCCTCCTGGCTGGGGGTGGCCCTAAACCCCATGACAGGATCCTTATAGGACACAGAAGAGGAGAGACACGGACACAGAGGAGAAGCCACGTGGAGACGCAGGCAGACGGGAGGGAGGCGGCCACCAGCCCAGGGATGGACGCCTGGAGCCCCCAGAAGCTGGAAGAGGCGGGGAGGACCCTCCCCCGGAGCCTCTGCAGGGAGCTCAGCCCTGGGACACCCTGGCCTCCTTTTCACGTGAGTGCCCTCAGTTCACGGGTTAACTTTGAAGAAACTCCACATTCCTACTTCCTACCGCAGGGGCCCTGCAGGGAATCAACGTACGGATTTTTAAGTAACATTTATTTATTTGGCTGCACTGGGTGTGAATTGTGGCCTGCGCAATCTTCACTCTTAGGGGGAGCGTGAGCATCTCTTCGTTTCCCCACTGGCTCGGCTAGTAAAAAAAAAAAAAAAAATCTGCCTGCAATGCCGGAGACAAAGGAGACGAGTTTCCATCCCTGGGTGGGGAAGATCCCCTGGAAGGAAATGGCAACCCACTCCAGTACGTGTGTTAGCCATTCAGTCGTGTCTGACTCTCTGCGGCCCCATGGACGTAGCCCACCGGGGTCCTCTGTCCATGGGATTCCCCAGGCAAGAACACTGGAGTGGGTTGCCATTTCCTTCTCCAGGGGACCTTCCCAACCCAGGGATCAAACCCACATCTCCTGCTTTGCAGGTGTATCCTTTATCAGTGAATCACCAGGGAAGGGCCCCTGTCCTGCTGCAAGTGAAACTCCAAGTCGCTCACTCATTCTTTGAACCCGGGTCTCCTGCATGGCAAGCAGGTTCTTTACCATCTGAGCTACAGGGGAAATTGCCATGGACAGAGGAGCCTGGATGGTTACAGTCCACGGGGTCGCAAAAGAGTCGGACACGACCGGGCAGAAGCGTGCATGATGAGTGTTTCTTATTTAAGTCCCCAGCTCGTGGCCATTTGTCACACGCTCCCCAGAAAACCCCTACGGATTTATTTCCAAAGGAGGAAACACAGAACAGGCTCCGTCTTGAGAGCAGGACTCCATTTCCGGCTGGACTGTGGACTTTGAGCTCTATGCCCACTATCTATGGAAACAACAACCAACTGGAAAACCAGACCCCCAGATGGAAGAACCCCAGGATTCGTACCTAGACTCTCGGTCATCTAAAAGAATACCCTAATTATCTGTGTGACTGAATAGAATCATACATTCTATTCTGCTTATTGGGGTATGACCACAGGCCTATTGATAATTGTCCACTGTTAACCACCTCGGCTTAAGGCATATGAATCACGGGTTAACTTTGCATCTTCTTCCTTCATTCAGACTAGTTTCAGGGAATTTGGGGAGGTGGGTTTGGGCACGGATGCTTAGGGTATATAAGGTTTTCAGAAAAGCTGGTCAGGGTCCTTGGCTAGGAGGAGACTCTGCCTTGGGCCCTCCGGTGTAATAAACTGCACTCCACCATCTGCACTGTCCTTCTGAAAAAGTGTTTCCCAGAACGCGTGGCCACATTACGAGTAACTGGAGGGTCACAGAGCGCTGGGGACTGGTGGACGTGAGGAAGATGGTATCGTCTGAGCCTGGGATCGGGGGGACGTGCGGGGAGCCTGGGGGCAGGAGGGCGGGGGCCATGCCACCCTCATCTTTTGCACTTGGCCCAAGAGGGCGGGGCTGCCCGATGTCTGGGGATTACAAGAAGACTCTTGGGAGTCCCCTGGACTGCAAGGAGATCCAACCAGTCCATCCTAAAGGAAATCAGTCCTGAATATTCACTGGAAGGACTGATGCTGAAGCTGAAACTCCAATCCTTTGACCACCTGATGCGAAGAGCTGACTCACTGGAAAAGACTCTGATACTGGGAATGATTGAAGGCAGGAGGAGAAGGGGACAACAGAGGATGAGATGGTTGGATGGCATCACCGACTCAATGGACATGAGTTTGAGTAAACTCTGGGAGTTGGTGATGAACAGGGAGGCCTAGCGTGCTGCAGTCTGAGCTGGACTGAAACGTTGACAAAGCCCAAAGCGCCCAGGAAATCCTTGTAACCGAGCAGGACCCTAAGGTGCCTTTGCAGGAAGAGACCCCATCCCCCGCGCCCTCCGATTCACTTCCTCCCTAAAGTTCACGGCTAACCTTTTCTGATGCACTCGTCCGGAATTGTTTTGCAGATGCTGAAATCACCACCAGGTGGCTGAAATTAACCACCCGAGGAGCAAGGAGCCCTAGAAGACTGGCGCCTGAGGACTGATGGCTGAGAACCTTCCACCCCTGCTCCACCCCCACCCCCATGACCCCAGCTGTGACATTTTCTCACTGTGAATCGAGCAGCCCTGCACCAGCTGATCACAGACGTTCCCCGATGGCCCCTCGGGCACCACGTGGCCTTCTAAAGAAGTTTGACTGAAAGCCTTCGGGGGGAGTTTGCCTTTTTTGAGCACCCGCCCACACCTGTCCAGCCCCCGTCCAGCACCTGCTGTAATAAAGGTGCCCTCTCCTTCACCACCACCCACGGTCAGGAGGTTGGCTTTAACTCTGTGCAGTTTTGTCCAGTCATTACACCAAGTGATCCTCCCAGGGAAAGGAGAAATCAAAAGTAGAAGCCAAAACACCCTCTTCTTAGGTTTTTATTCAAGGAAAATGGTCAATATTGCATTAAAATGTTGCGAGTCCCTGGGACAGCAAGACCAAACCGGTCAATCCTAAAGGACATCAACCCTGAATACTCACTGGAAGGACTGATGCTGAAGCTGCAGCTCCAATACTCTGGCTGCCTGATTCGAAGAGCTGACTCATTGGAAAAGACCCTGATGCTGGGAAAGATTGAGGGCAGGAGGAGAAGGGGACAACAGAGGATGAGATGGCTGGATGGCACCACCGACTCGATGGACATGAGTTTGAGCGAGCTCTGGGAGTTGGTGATGGACAGGGAGGCCTGGCGTGCTGCAATCCATGGGGTTGCAGAGTCAGACACGACTGAGCAACTGAGCAACAAAAATGCACATAACGTAAAACTGTGTTAAGTGAGCTCGCAAGGTCTGAGGCCTTTCACAGTGCTGTGGAGACATCACGCCTATCACATCACATTCCCAACCCCACCAAGGAGACCCCGTCCCCATTAAAAGTCACTCCTCAGCCTCTTCCTCCCATCCCTGGCACCACAAGCCCACTTGCTGTCTCTGTGGATCTGCCTGTTGTGGGTGTTTTCGATCAATGGAGTCACACACCGAGCGTCCTTCTGTCTGCCTCGCTCACTGAGCATCGTGTGCTCAGGGCCCACCCACATTGCAGCCTGTCAGAGCTTCGCTCCTTTTCAAGGCTGCGTCATATTCCACTGTGTGCGTGGAACCCATGCTGTTTATCCATTTGTCAAACCACCCACTATCCATCTATCCACCTATCCATCAACCCAGCCATCCATCCATTTATCCACCCACCCACCCACCCATCCATCCATCCACCCATGCACCTGGGTGGTTTCCATACTCATGGCCGTTGTAAATGGTGCTGTTATGAAATTACCGTAGAAAGTCTTTCTCGGAAAACTCTTTTCACATCTTTCGGGTGTATTCGTAGGAGTGGGGCAAGTAGATCCCACAGAACTTCTACGTTTGACCGTTTAAGCCTTAGTCGCTTAGTCGTGTCTGACTCTGCCACCCCCATGGACTGCAGTGTGTCCATGGAATTCTCCGGGCAACACTACGGGAGTGGATTGCCATTTCCTTCTCCGCGTTTCACTTTAAGAAACGGCTGAAGTGCTTCCCACAGCAGCTGCCCTACTTTACCTTCCCACCAGCAGCGCACAAGGAGCCAATCTCTCCACACCCCTGCCAGCGCCTTTTCCCCTTGTATTGCCGTCAGCGAGGACAGTGGTGAGTACTATTGCTGTCCTCGTGTTTTCTCTTTGAAGGGAGTAACACTTTTCATTTCTAGTCTGGAGACGGCACGGTGGGATGATTTAGCTTGCTGCCCTAAAGCAAGAGGGGACGTGGTTGGATGGTCTTAGACATCACGTGGTGTCGGGTACTGCGGCTCGCGTGGTGTCCCACAGCAGGTGAGGGGGCCCTAGAAATAAGAGAACCCTCCTCAGGGTCCCGGAGGCTGCATGTCCAAGACCCTGGCGGGGGCACAGTGTCTGCTGAGTGCTCCTGCTGGCTCTGAGGGTGTCTTCTCGCTGTGTGCCCCGTGGTGGGAGGGACGAGGGAGCTCCCTGGGGAGTCCAGGAGTCTTTAATGAAGACGTGCACGGGGGCTCGACCTGCATCACCTGTCACCTCCCAAACGTCCCCCAGCCCCCGACACCATTACCCTGGGTGGGGTTCCCAGGACCCACGGTTGGTACCCAAGTTCTCCAATGTTAAAGTCCCATAGTTCGTCTCCTGCATCTGTGGTTCTCTGTCACCAGATTCAACCAAGCTCAGCTGGTAAACACCGTTCTCAGCCGAGGCTGGTGGAGTCTGTGGACGTCAGACCAGCACACAGAGGTCCGACTGCAGGAAGGAAAAGTGGTTCTCTGCGGGAGCGCTCGGTCGTGTCCCATGCTCTGTGACCGCACGGGCTGTAGCTCACAGGCGCCTCTGTCTGTGGGATTCTCCAGGCAAGAATACTGGAGTGGGCTGCCATTTCCTCCTCCAGGGACTCTTCCCGACCCAGGAATAGAAGCTGAATCTCCCGGGGCTACTGCATTGCAGGCGGACTCTTTACCACTGAGTCACCGGGGAAGTTACTGGTTATCTGAGGAGGCAGTACAAATAGCTCAGCAAAGAAGAGAAGTGAAAGGCAAGGGAGAAAGGAAAAGATATACCCAACTGAATGCAGAGTTCCAGAGAACAGCAAGGAGAGAAAAGAAAGCCTTCTTAAATGAACAATGCAAAGAAATAGAGGGAAACAACAGAATGGCAAAGACTAGACATTTCTTCAAAAAAACTGGTGCTATCAAGGGAACATTTCATGCAAGGATGAGCATGAAAAAGCACAGAAATGGTAAAGACTGAAGAGAAGCACAAGAGATGAAGCAGAGTGGCAAGAATACACAGAAGAACTGTACAAAAAAAGATCTTAATGACCCGGATAACCACGACGATGTGGTCGCTCACCTAGAGCCAGACAACAAGGAATGCGAAACCAAGTGGGCCTTAGGAAGCATCACCAGAAACAAAGCTAGCGGAGGTGATGGAATTCCAGTTGAGCTATTTCAAATCCTGAAAGATGATACTGTGAAAGTGCTGCACTCAATATGCCAACCAATCTGGAAAACTCAGCAGTGGCCACAGGACTGGAAAAGGTCAGTTTTCATTCCAATCCCAAAGAAGGACAATGCTAAAGAACGCTCAAACTACCACACAATTTTACTCATTTGACGTGCTAGTAAGAATTATGCTGAAAATCCTTCAAACCAGGCTTCAGCAGTAACTGAACTGAGAACTTCCAGATGCTCAAGCTGGGTTTAGAAAGGGCAGAGGAACCAGAGATCAAATGGCCAAAAATCGCTGGATTACAGAAAAAGCCAGGGAATTCCAGAAAAACATCGACCTCTATTTCACTGACTACGCCAAAGCCTTTGACTGTGTGGATCATAACCAACAGTGCAAAATTCTTCGAGAGATGGGAATACCAGACCACCTGACCTGCCTCTTGAGAAATCTGTATGCAGGTCAGGAAGCAACAGTTAGAACTGGACATGGAACAGACTGGTTCCAAATAGGAAAAGGAGTCCGTCAAGGCTGTATATTGTCACCCTGCTTATTTAACTTCTATGCAAAGTACATCATGAGAAACGCTGGGCTGGAGCAAGCACAGGCCGGAATCAAGATTGCCAGGAGAAATATCAGTGACTTCAGATATGCAGATGACACCACCCTTATGGCAGAAAGTGAAGAACTAAAGAGCCTCTTGATGAAGGTGAAAGAGGAGAGTGAAAAAGTTGGCCTAAAGCTCAACATTCAGAAAACTAAGATCAGGGCATCCAGTCCCATCACTTCATGGCAAATAGATGGGGAAACAGTGGAAGCAGTAACAGATTTTACTCTCTGGGCTCCCTAATCACACTGGATGGTGACTGCAGCCAGAAATTAAAAGACGCTCCTTGGAAGAAAAGCTCCGACAAACCTAGACAGCATCTTAAAAAGCAGAGACATCACTTTGCCGATAAAAGGCCCATATACTGAAAGCTATGGTTTCTCCAGTAGTCATATACAGGTGTGACGCTGGACCATAGAGAAAGCTGAGCGCCAGAGAAGTGACGCTTTCAAACTCTCGTGTTGCAGAAGACTCTTGAGAGTCCCCTGCACTTCGAGGAGATCCAACCAGTCCATTCTAAAGGAAATCCGTCCTGAATATTCATTGCAAGGACTGGTGCTGAAGATGAAGCTCCAATACTTGGGCAACCTGATTCAAAGAGCTAACTCATTGGAAAAGACACTGATGCTGGGCAAGATTGAGGGCAGGAAGAGAAGGGGACGACAGAGGATGAGATGGTTGGATGGTGTCACGGATCAATGGACAGGAGTTTGAGCAAATCCTGGGAGACGGTGAGCGTGCTGCAGTCCACGGGGCGGCAAAGAGATGGACACGAATTAGTGACTCACACAAGTGCCCCTCTCTCAGAACCAGGGTCCCTGCGAGGGCACCAACACCTACCCACTACCTCAAGTTTAGAAACAACCACTGTCTTTCCATCACTTTTTCAAAATAGCGCTGTAGCTTTAAAAAAAACTGCTCTTGTAAACTTGCTAAAGGGGTAACTCAGACAGTAAAGAATCTCCCAGCCGATGCAGGAGACCAGGGTTCAATCCCTGGGTCAGGAAGATTCCCTGAAGGAGGAAATGGCAACCCACTCCAGGATTCTTGCCTGGAGAATCCCCCAGACAGACAAGCCTGGAGGGCTACAGTCCACAGGGTCACAAAGAATTGGACACGACTGAGTGACCAACGCTTTCACTTGCAAACAAACCAAACACCTCTGAGGACCATGCTCTCCAGGGAGTTATGTTAGGATAGTAATGGCATGTGAAGTGAACATTTACAAATGACCAAGTGATTTTAAACACACTAGATTATGCTCAGCTAGTGACAGCCTAAAGACCTTGAAAACAAAACAAAAACTCCCCACGTAAGCATGGGAAACATGAGTTCATTGGAAAAAAAGATTTTATTTTACCATAAAAATGCAAACTGGAATAAACACCATCTCTCCTAAGGTGGACGTTACAGCTATTTTTAAGTATTTCCAAGCTTCCCTTGGAGAAGCTGACAATTATAAAATTTAACAAGTTTGCAGCCTTAAATCTGAAACGTTCCAAGTAAAAATAATTTAGCAAAACGGCTTCTTAAAAAAACCACACAGGCTAACCTTGACTAGAAACCAAAGCTAATTTTAAACCAGCCTGCTTTTTTGTTTTATGCTGAATGACTTGAGTTTGTAAAAAGTGAATGTCTGGGACCCCTGTGTACCACCTGACGCTCTTCTGTTGTATGCTGAATGACTTGAATTCGTACAAAGTGAATGTTTGGGACTCTTCTGTATCCCGTCTGCACCAGCCCACGCCCGTAAAGAGTTTCCGTGTTTCGGAGCACGCAGCTTCCTTCCGGTGACAATCGCGTCAACAGCCACTTGCCTTTAGCATCCCACCCAAACTTCATTCCCGACAGGTTAACCCTACAGAAAAGGGGAAAAACAAAACAAAAAACGGGAGAAACAAAAAACAAACCAAAGACCTCCAGCGAGACGCTTCCTGTTCTTAATGCCCGGTGGGGCCGCGGCTGCCGGACTGGAAGCCGGTACGTCCCCGTCACTGCGGCCTGGCTCTGCTCCTGTGAGGTCAGGACACGGTGTCTCCTTGCGGTGGCCCGATGCCGCGCAGCTGGTCTGGCTGCGCCCGGCGGGGTCTCCGATGCTCAAGGCTCGCAGCCCCCTGAGCTTCTCCTGATCCAGGGAGGACCGGCGACATTAAAGCGACTGGATCAACAGTTTGATGGGAAACCGAAGCTCGTGATCACGAGCCCGACGCACTAGGGCTGCCGCCTGGAGGATACTCTGGAGGAAAAGCCTGGGGCCCTGCGCTCCTCGCCGGGACGCTCCCCGGGCGCCCGTGGCACGGCCGGTCTCCGGGAAGGCGGCCCCGGGGCGCGCGGCCTGCATTACCTATTCCAGGCGCTGCGGTGGCGGCCGGCGGAGCCTGAGCGCGGCCTGTCGTCGCCCCGCCGATGGCGGCTGCGCTTCCGGCTGGAGCTAGCCCTGCGGTCCCGCTCGCGGCCACGGCTCTGGCTCTTCTCCCGCCGGCTGCGCCGCTCTCGGCTGCGGCTGCGGGACTTGCGGGAGCGGCCGCGCTCCTCGGGGCTAGCACTGCGGCCTTGGCGCGAGCGCTTGCGGTGCGCCCGCCGCTCCCTGCGCGGCCTGCCGTCCTCCCGGCTGCCTGCCCGCCGCCGCGGCACGCTGCGCTCCCGCTTGTGCCTGCGCTCGCCATCGCCGCCCTCGTCCCGGCCCGCCCCGCCGCCGGCCCGGCCGCCGCCCCCGCTGGGCTCCCGGTTGCACTTGTCTTGCTCGGAGCGCGCGTCCTTCCGGGGCGCACTCGGCTCGCAGGCGGCGGGCGCGGCCTTGGGCTGCTGGGTGTTGTCCGGGATGCAGGCCAGCACGGCGGGGCACCTCTTCTCCGAGTGGCCGGCGTCCGGGCCTCGAGGGTCCTGCCCCTCCTTGCCCGGGGCCGCCTCCTCCTGGGCAGCAGCGGGAGCAGCGGCGGCACTCCCGTTCAGGTTCTGGGGGGCGGCCGGCCGCACCGCGGGCTCCCGGTCCCGGGGCGCGGCGCCGGCCGAGGCCGACACGGTGTGCAGGATGTCCAACACCGGCCGGAGCAGGTCGGCGGGGGAGGCGGGGCCCGACTCGGCAGCGGTGGCACGCGGCTCGTCCGCCTTCTTGCTGAGCAGCAGGCTGAGCAGACGCGCGCGCAGCTCACGCTCCCGACGCTGCAGGCCCAGCGCGCGCTCCTTCTCCTCCTCCACACGCCGCAGCTCGGCCTCCTGCAGCCGCCGCCGCTCCTCCAGCTGCTGCAGCCGCAGGCTCTCCTCCTTGTGCTCGTGCTCGTGCAGCTTGGCGGCCTGCGGGACAGAGCGGGGCGGCGGGGCATGAGCCGGGCTCTCAGCGCGGGTGGGCGCTCCAAGGACAGCCCGGCTGGAGCGCGGCCCGCTGGGTCCAACCACACCGGGAGTCCTGCGACCGGCAGCTGGGGGTTAAGTCCGGCCAA
This sequence comes from Bos taurus, assembly GCF_002263795.3. Taxonomy (NCBI): domain Eukaryota; kingdom Metazoa; phylum Chordata; class Mammalia; order Artiodactyla; family Bovidae; genus Bos; species Bos taurus. The sequence goes on along the minus strand of NC_037330.1, from coordinate 119,584,227 downwards.
GCTCCTGGGCACAACCCTGGGGAGGGGCGCCTATCGGGGTCCGGGCCCCTCCGGGTGGCACACTCGGAGGCCATGATCACCAGCCAGGAGGCTGCCTGGCAAAGCTCCTGGGCACAACCCTGGCGGGGGTGGCGGGGAGCGGCGCCTCTCAAGGCAGCCCAGGCCCCTCCAAATGGCATGCTCGCAGACCACGATCGTCAGCCAGGAGCAAGCCCGGCCGATTCCCAGCACAGCCCTCCTGAAAGGCCCCTCTCGGGCGGACCAGGCCTCTCCGGGTGGCACGCTCGGAAGCCACGATCGTCAGCCAGGAGCAAGCCCGGCAAACCTCCTCGGCACAGCCCTGGGTGGGGGGGCGCCTCGAGGGCGGCCCGGGCCCTCCGGTGCACGCTCCCTGCCACGTGGGCCCCAGATTACTGTGCGGACAGTTGACATCCCGCGTGGGTGTGGGAGGCGTGGAGGCCTGGCCTGCTCGGGGTCTTCAACGTTCACCACGCAATAAGAACACAGCTCTCGGCGCGCACGCTGCTCTCCTTTCCGCAGACTGGTCACAACTGTAACCAGATGGCAGGTGAGGGTCGCCCCGCGCCTGCCTGGGCTCTACGCGCGCCACCCACACAGGGCAGCAGGGACCCTCCAGCTTCACGGCCGTGGGGGCAGGAGGACAGCCCGGCTCCGAGGACTGACATGGGGACCGCGCCTCGTCTGGAGCCCGCCCTGTCCTCCCGGGCGGTCGGGGACGCCTGGCCTGAAGGACACCGGCGCCATGGGCTCGGCGGGAGCGCGTAGAGAGTCGTGGGGCCAGGCGGGGGCCCTTCCATCGCTGGGGAAGCCCGGCCACCCCGCGGCTGCGGCGCCGGGCCTCGGAGGCCTGGTTGCGGGGACGCAGACCCACAGCGCTGCCATTTCTTCGGGGTACAGCCCGGGCCTGGGGCAACACAGGGCGCTGCAACCGCGGTCCCCCGCGACAAACGCCATCCCTGGGCTAGAACCGGGCGCCAGGGAGAAGCGGCACGTCCGTGAAGGCCAGGCCTCCCAAGGGCCGATCCTCCCTGAACAGCCAGGCATCCCTATGGGCTGGCAGGCCATGTGGGCGGGGCATCCCCCAGGGTAGGGCATCCCTATAGGCTGGCAGGCCCTGTGGGCGGAGCTTCCCAGGGGCGGAGCATACCCGTGGGCAGGTCATCCATGGGGATGGGACATCCCTATAGGCTGGCAGGCCCTGTGAGGGGGGCATGGCCCAGCGTAGGGCATCCCTATAGGCTGGCAGGCCATGTGGGCAGGGCCTCCCCGAGGGTACGGCATCCCAAGGGCCGATCCTCCCTCTGTACCAGGCATCCCCGAGCGTGGGCCACCCCGCAATGGGTGGAGCGCCCATGGATGTGGGTCATCCCTAGAGGCTGGCAGTCCCTGTGGGCGCGTCACTCCCTGTGGGCGGAGCTTCTCGAGGGCGGGGCGTCCCCCTGGGCGGGCGGTACCTTGGCGCGGCTCAGCAGCTCGGCCACCAGCCGGATAGACTGCAGGTTGCGCTGTGCCAGCAGCAGCTTGCGCTCCTCCAGCCGGATCCTCTCCTGCAGCTTGCGCTGCTCCTCCGCCTGCAGCTTCTCCAGCTTCTTCTGGCTGCGCCGCAGCTCGCGGTCCCGCTGCTTCTGCTCGCGCCTCCGCAGCTTTTCCTCGCGCTTCCGCTCGCGCTCCTGTTCCTCCAGCTCCTTCTGCTTCCTGGGCGGGCGGGTGGGACATGACGGCTCCGTGAGGGCCATGGGGCCCGGGTTGGTGATCGCAGCACTTGGCTCCTTAGCGCTCTGTCCGCACAGACATCTCAGCCACGGCCGAGGACCCCAGGAGCGAGGCGCGCACAGGGCGAGGCTTTCCCATGTTTCCAGGGAGAGCCTGGCTAAACCCAACCCCAGCCCAGACAACTGAACAAGGCTGATGGTGGGAAGCGGAGTTTTTCACCAGATCCAGCTGCTCCTGTAGGGACCACAGCAGACGAACCAGGACGGGCCTCAGCAGCACAGGGAGGAGGCCCTCCACCACGGGCACCACACAGGCACAGCCCGAGCGCTGGACAGGCCCTGCTCCCAACGCCGGAGAGACCCCTGCCCTGGGCTTTCCCACCCCGAGCCCCCAGCCCCGGAGCTGGAGGGGAGCAGGCATGCACCCGGTGACAGGAAGGTTCCAGAAGCACCCAGCTACTGGAAGCCCCCGAGAGCACACAGCATGACGTTTCATGGGGACTTGCAGAAAAGGCACACGCTCAGTGACACACAGCCAATCTGCTTGCTCTGGGGAGGGGGTGTCCCCCAACGGGGGGCCCCACATAACGCATCCCTGGGGGAAACCCCGTGAGGTCACCGCGTAGATAGCACCTGGAGACAGTGGCGGTCCCGTAAGCACCCGCACAGCGCCGGCCAGCTCAGACCCAACGGCACCCTGTCCTCATCCAGAAACCAGGACCCCCACACGACTGGGAGGGATCCAGACCTCCAGGGGCAGGAAGACCAATGAGCGTGTCCTCATGGAACACTCGCACCCCTCAGTCTTAACCTTCAGGCCAGGGGCAGGGCGGGCACAGCAGAGACGCAAGGCCGCCCTGGACAGCATGTGGCACGGGGACGCCAGGGCCAGGAAGGATACTGTGCAGAAGAGCCGGCATCACTCCCAGGGTGCCAGGTCAGCAGAGAAGCAGCTGGACAAGGAGGCCGGAGGACCCAAGCTCCAGCTGCAGAGGCGGCCACGCAGGGAGGCAAGGCGGCTCGCGAGAACGCTGGCGTCCAGGAGGCCACACGCCAGAAGGTCTCCCTCGGCAGGGATCAGTGAGGGGCTGCCACTCAGACTGCTAGTCAGGGGCCCTGAGTGCCCAGAGCCCTCAGCTGTCCAGCTAAGGGCCCGTGACCAGGAACAGGACTGCTGCAGGCCACGCTGTACCTCATTAGCAGCAAAGGACCAACTCGCTCGCCTCTGACGAAGGACAAGACGCCCAGGCTCCCGGGCTGGCCCGCAGGCTAACAGTGAGGCCAACTGGGCTTGGACACACAGCCCTGCACACCCGAGGGCCTCCTGGGCACCCACGGGCCCACGTTTCATGCCAGGCCAGCCATGCCCAACCTCCTCAGCCCTGTCAGAGGTACCGCCCCGCCGGCTGTGAGCTGGTCTCCCCCCACGACACCCCTTGCCGCCTGAGCTCAAAGGCCACCCTCAGGGCGGTTTCCCCACATTAACGTGAAGGTGGAGAAAAGTGCCTGTCCCGAAACCGTAGAGAGGTCGTGGGGTAAGCTCTGTGACGCCCCAGAGAGGCCGTGGGGTAAGCTCTGTGACGCCCTAGAGGCTGTGGGGTAAGCTCTGTGACGCCCTAGAGAGGCCGTGGGGTAAGCTCTGTGACGCCCTAGAGGCCGTGGGGTAAGCTCTGTGATGCCCTAGAGAGGCCGTGGGGTAAGCTCTGTGACGCCCCAGAAAGGCCGTGGGGTAAGCTCTGTGACGCCCAGCTCAGGGACTTCGGACAAGGTCGATTGTGGAAGAGAGAGGACGGGCCCTGCCTGGGACCAGGACCCGTGGTGCGCATGCCGCCGGAGCTCCCTGGTTCAGCCTGTGGCCGGCATACCGACTCTAGGGCCTCGTCCAGTGTGAGATCCAAACTGCTCCCCGCTTGTGGCCGCCACCTGAGGCCCGCCACGAGGCCAGGACACCCCGCCCTCTCCGGGCATCTGTCCTCTCTGCAGCCACGGCCTCACTCCGGGGCTCCCGACCCCCTACCCGTGTCCACATCCTGGCCGGCTGCCTGCACAGAGGCCGGCACCATCCCCAGCACCTGCGGCTCTGGAAATGGGTTCCGGGGCAGACCGGGGAAGCGCTGACCCCAGAGACAGGCCCAAATCCGCGTTAGTGACCATCGGAACCAAACGGGAACCACATAGGAGCCCCAAGGCCGGAGCGACACGCAAGTCAGGTCAGCCCAGACACACACACACAGGCTGGTGAGGAATGAACCCCAGACCACACACGCCTGAGACTCAACACTGCAAAACACACAAGAGAAACCTTGCCCATCGCGCACACGGACAAGTGCGGGGAAGAAACACCCAAGCACAGGAGGCACGAGGGAGCACCAGGACTGCTGCCCCCTTCCCAGAATGCAGCTCGTCCACAGGCCAGCTTGCCTGCGGGGCTCACAGGGCGCCAGGCTGAGTCCCTTCCGTCCTGCCCCACCCTGTGGCACCACGCACTGCAGCCCGCCAGGCTCCCCTGTCCACGGGACCCTCCAGGCCAGCACACTGGAGTGGACTGCCCTTTCCTTCTCCAGGGGATCTTCCCCGCCCAGGATGGAACCCACGTAAGCCCACTGCACTGGCAGGCAGGCGGGTTCTCCACTAGCGCGGAACGTAAAAGCGGGAGACAAAGGTCCTGACCCGAGAGGCCTGTTACTTTACAGGACTTCTAAATATCTCTTGTTGGGAAAAGCCGACAATACCCTCACTTGCCTACTTCACTTTAAGGCAGCCTCAGCCTGAATGCCAAAAGCCTGTAAGATGGACAAAAATTCTGTGCCCCCGTCAGCAGGTGGTGCACGGCGCCCCGGGAGGCTCAGCGGGAAGGCAGAGCGGGAACCGGCGGTGCCCTGGGGCTGGGCCGCAGGCCGCGCACTCCCGCGGCGTTCCCCCCCCCCCCGCCCCCCCCACCCACCGGCACACAGGCCCGCGGAGCCCGGCCCGGCAGCACGCACCTCTCCTCAGCCCTCTGCCGCTCCTCCGCCTCCTTCTCCCGCCGTTTCTGCTCCTCCCGCTGCTGCTCCAGCTCCTGAAGCTTCTGTCTCTCAAGCTGCCGCTTCTTGATGGAGGCGTCGCTCAGGTGTTTGGTGGAATCGAAAGACACCTTCGGAGGCAGGGCAGGGTTAGAACGAGCTCGCACTGTCCTGCACATGCAGACGGCCCTGCGCTCAGCAGGCGGCCTGCCTCAGACTCACCGCAGAGAGCGGGCTCCCCTAACGCCCTTGACCGGGAGGACCTCGGGACTAGAGGGCAGGGCTCGAAATGAGCGCTCGGGACCCCAGCCCTTCCAGGACGGCCCCTTCCGCCGGAAATACGAGCGCGCCTAGAGGCCAGCCCTGCCTGCCCCGGCGCCCGCGAGAGCGTGGCTCCTTCCCCCCTCCTGCGGTGGGGCGCCCCCCACTCCCTGTGGCCAGCTGCCTTCACCACCCAGCGCCCGGGCCAGCGTCCGCGGCAATGCTGGGCAGCGCCCCTCATTTCAGCGGGGGCTGCGAGAGCGCTCCACTGCCCCCACGCTTCCTGAGACACAGACTCTGCGCCCGCAGCGTGGGGGCCCCAGGCAGCCCTCCCGTGCCCGAGGCCCTGGGGCGCAGCCCGCCGCCCGCCCCGGGCCCCCCATCCCCTCCACTCCCCGCCCCAGGCAGCCCTCCCGTGCCCGAGGCCCTGGGGCGCAGCCCGCCCCGCCCCCCATCCCCCACTCCCCACCTTGCTGTCCCCCGCCCCCATCCCCCACTCCCCACCTTGCTGTCCCCCGCCCCCCATCCCCCACTCCCCACCTTGATGTTGCAGGCCACAGCCTTGCCGTCCTCGCCCTTGAACATGAGCTTCATGCCGCGCAGCGCGCTCATGGCCTGGATGAAGCCGGCGTACTCGCGGTACTGCACGTAGGCCTCAAAGTTGAGGTGGCCGCCGAAGCTGAACGTGTGGAAGTTGCGGCCCGTCATCTCCTCGCGGTAAGGGTCCAGCATGGGGATGTCCACGTTGCGGATCTCCCCAAAGCGCTCGAACACGCGCACCAGCACCTCCTCGCTCGGCTTCTCCGAGCCCGACTCCTTCAGCGAGAACCACTTGCACGGCAGCCCCTCCAGGTGGATGGTGTCCGGCCGCTCGCCCGGCAGCGTCTCGTTCATGTCCTTGGCGTCGCGGAAGAAGGAGTCCCAGTCGTGGCGCGTGGGGAAGTCGACCTTGAACTCTGCGGCGCGCACCTTGAGGATGTCGGAGAAGCCGCTCAGCTTGATGGTCTTGCCGTCCAGGCAGGCCAGGAAGGACTTGACGAGGCTCTTGTTCTCCACCTCGCCCTCGAAGCGGATGAAGTCCATGGTGCTCTTGGAGATGCGCAGCGTCGAGAACTGGTGGTGCTGCACCATGCCCTTGAGCCGCTCCATCACCTCCCAGTTGGAGATGGACTTGCCCGGCTGTTTCAGCTGCGGCAGTGCCACGCTGATGGTCATCTTCGTGATGGGCTTCAGGTACAGGCCGTACGGCGGGCACAGCTCCACCGCCTCAGACGTGTCGTGCACGATGGTGGCCGCGGCCATAGCCGGGACCTTGGGCCTGAAACACAAGACGCGCACGCCGCGTTTTCATGGCCGGCCCGGTGTCCCACCCCCAGGCTGGCCAGCACGCGGCCCGGGGCAGGGGGGCCCGTCTGCCCTCTGCTTGCCCAACACACTGGTCGCTACGTCAGGGAAGGCCCCTCAGCCCCTCAAGGTTAGTTGCTCAGTCGTGTCAGACTCTCTGGACCCGGTGGACTGCAGCCCGCCAGGCTCCTCTGCCCGTGAAATTCTCCAGGCAAGAATACTGGAGTGGGTTGCCCTTCCCTTCTCCAGGAAGGGGTCTTTCCCACCCACGGATCGAACCCAGGGTGTCCTGCATTGCAGGCAGGTGCTTTACTGTCTGAACCACCAAGGAAGCCCCAGCCCCTGACATATGGGCCCTTTTAATCAGATTACACAAATACAGGGGGAAAAAAGATGGGTTTGCAAAACTTTTAGGAACACTTGCCTGCCCCAAGCCTCCATGGGCACTGAGCTGCCCCCAATACCCAGACACAGCTCCAGCAGGGCTGGGATGGCGGGAGCCCAGATGAGCAGGGTCCCTGCCCTCGGGGTGTGGGGGACAGGCCACCTCCATGGAGGGTGCAGAGATGCCTCACCGGGGAAGGGACAACCCACACAAACACCTGGGAAGGTCTGTGCAGGAGGAAGCCCGCAGAAACAGGAAGGAACTTTCAGGCTGAGAGAACGGCTAAGGACCGTTGACTTCAGTATCTCTACCGAGGGCAGAAGCACCTTCTCTGTGTCCAGATAAAACTATCAGAGCCGCAGGGCCTCTCGGAAGCCACGGACGGGGAGCTGACTGTGCTCTCCTCCCCCTCAACCAGCTTCTCCCTACCGGTCGGACAGGTGCCTACTTCCGCAAAGCAGGGCCAGACCTGACCCATGGACAGCACACAGTAATGGAGGTGGCCTTGGGCTGTGCGCCCGCCCACCAGATGGCTCTGAAAGCTTCCGAGGGGCCTGGGTTCAATCCCGGGGGCGGGAAGATTCCCTGGAGGAGGGCATGGCAACCCACTCCAGTCTTCTTGCCTAGAGAATGCCACGGACAGAGGAGCCTGGTGGGCTACAGTCCACGGGGTCACAAAGAGTCACGACTGAGCAATTAAGCACACACACACACCCAGACCCCAGAGAAGCTGCAGGGACTGGGGTGGAGGGATCCCAGCTGGAGAAAGAGTCACCTGGCCCGGGTCTGGGGCACTAATGAGGGGGCTCAGCCTGGGCTGAGTGGCGACAGCCCCCCTCCACCTGCAGAAAACCCCAAAGACCTCAGAGAGGCCTGGAGTCAGAGACTCCAGAAGCCCACTGCCTACTAGGAACCCTGGAGATTCCCATCTTCCCTGGTCGCCCAGCTGCCCCTGCACCCTGGGGACGACCCCCAGCCCCTTCGCTGCACACCCCACCCCCAACACACCCCTGGCAGCCCCTCACGATCCCCATCGCCTCCACCCATCCAAATGCTCACCCTACTGCCCCAACTCCCACCTTCTCTCTCCCCAGCCGCCCCCTATGGCTCCGGTAACCCCCTCCAACCTCCAGTAACCCCTAGCTTCACCCCCAGCCCCGGTACAGCCTGCTTACCTCCGACCCTGGTGGACCCCGATTCGCCTGCACAGCCCTGTCCACTGACCCAACCCCGCAGCTCCCTGGGGACCTCCCCTCCTCTGCTCAATCGCCTTTGTCCCCTCTCCCAAATCCCCCCCAGAAACCCCCCCTCCCCCGCTCTCAGCACCCCCGGGAGACCCCCGCAGCCCCCGGTTGTCCGTCACCCCCAAGCCCCTCAAAGGCTTTCGACCCCCAAAGCCCACACCCCCAAGTCCCCAGACCCCCACTCCCAAGTCCGCAGGCCCAGGACACCCGCGCCCCGGCCGTCCCGGGAGACCCCCTCAACCCCCGACCCCCGGTTGTCCGTCACCCCCAGGCCCCTCAAAGGCTTTCGACCCCCAAAGCCCACACCCCCAAGTCCCCAGACCCCCACTCCCAAGTCCGCAGGCCCAGGACACCCCCGCCCCGGCCGTCCCGGGAGACCCCCTCAGCCCCCGGCCCCCGGTTCTCCGTCACCCCCATGCCCCCAGCGCCCAGGCCCCTCAAAGGCTCTCGACCCCTGAAGGCCGCAGGCCCACGAGACCCGCGCCCCGGCCGCCCGCCGCGCGAGGCCGCCCTCCCCGGCCCCCCGACACCCCGGGGTCCCTCGCGCCGGCGGGCGGGGCCCCGTCCACGTACCAGGCCGCCGCCGCCTTGGCCCCAGCTCTCCCGCGGGCCCCCGACGACGCCGGCAGGCCCGGCCTCCCCGCCCGGCGCCGCCGCCGCCACCGCCGTCCGCCGGAGGCGCCCCCGACGCGACCCGCTGCCGCCTCCTCTGCCGCCGCCGCCCGCCCCTGTGACGCATTTCCGCTTCCGCCGCTCGGGCCCGCGGAAGCTGGCCGCGCGGCGGGTCCAGGTTTCTCCTCCTGGCCATGGCCCCGCCCCCCAGAGGCGGGACTTCCGGGGCGGCCGTGGGTGGGGCCGGCCGGCCCGGGCTTTGCGGTGCGCGTGCGCGAGCTCGCCGCGCCCTTCCCCCACCCCGCCCCGCCCCGCCCCGCCCCGCCCCCAACCCTGCTACCTGTTTTCAGGTCCAGGCAGAGGCCTCACCTGGGGCCCCAGCGTGAAGGCACCAGACTCAGGACTCAGGCCAGCTGTGTGGGGTACACTGCTGTTATAGTTATGCGTCGCACATAAGATATAATATCACTTCATTATGAACTATGACAAATGCATATTTATTAATTACTGATTTAATTCCTTAGAAGTATGGATTGCTTGTATGACATTGTTATATTATGCTATAACGTAGCATACATATAATGTAACGGGGCTTCCCTGGTGGCTCCACTGATAGAGAGTCTGCCTGCAATGCCAGACACCTGGGTTCAATCCCTGGGTTGGGAAGATCCCCTGGAGAAGGGCATGAAAACCCACTGCAGTATTCTGGCCTGGAGAATTCCGTGGACTATAGGCATCGCAAAGAGTCAGACACAACTGAGCGACTTTCACTTCCCATAATGTAACTACACACACTTAGGTAATATAGTGCTAGTGTAAATATCTAGTATTTTAATATTGAAAAATTTTACATTTTAACATTTATGTTTCATGTTTAGTTTTAAGGATATCTGAAAATAACACATATTGCATCATTATTATTTTATATTTTTGTCATACATCTATGCATTTTATTATTTTAAATCGCTTAATATATAAAATTTAAATATAAATATATAATATACTTTATGTGTTATATGTGTGTGTGCTCAGTCACTCAGCTGTGTCTGACTCTTTGTGACTCCATAGACTGTAGCGTGCCAAGCTCTTCTGTCCATGGGATTCTTCAGGCAAGAGTACTGGAGTGGGTTGCCATTGTCTTCTCTAGGAGATCTTGTTGACCCAGGGGTGAAACCTGTGTCTCTTGTGTCTCCTGCATTGGCAAGTGGGTTCTTTACCACTATGCCACGTGGGAAACCCATGTTATTTATAACCCATTGCAAAAATAATGAACTTCTGTATAACTTTACCTGTAATATGTATCTTATGCATAATAATACATTTAGGTCTGCTGCTGCTACTGCTGCTAAGTCACTTCAGTCGTGTCCAACTCTGCGACCCCATAGACGGCAGCCCACCACGCTCCCCCGTCCTTGCCTGGATTCTCCAGGCAAGAACACTGGAGTGGGTTGCCATTTCCTTCTCCAATGCATGCAAGTGAAAAGTGAAAGTGAAGTCGCTCAGTTGTGTCCAACTATTAGCGACCCGATGGACTGAAGCCTACCAGGCTCCTCCGTCCATGGGATTTTCCAGGCAAAAGAGTACTGGAGTGGGCTGCCATTGCCTTCTCCGTACATTTAGGTCATTTTATGGTATAAATAAAATGGCTTCCCTCATAACTCAGTTGGTAAAGAATCTGCCTGCAATACAGGAGACCTGGGTTCAATTCCTGGGTCAGAAAGATCCCCTGGAGAAGGAAATGGCAACCCACTGCTCAGTCGTGTCCGGCTCTTTGTGGCCCTTTGGACTGTAGCCCCCACCAGGCTCCTCTGTTCGTGAGATTTTCCAGGCAAAAATATAGCCCTGGGGACCTGTTAAATTTGGAAACTGCCAATAACCAAGCAAAGCGAATTAAGACGTGAGATACTCACTTCTTTGGGACCAGCAAGACTAAGAGACGATTGCAATAATCTGGGAAATAGTCAAAGAAAGTCCTTTTACATTTTTCAGCAAAATATCCCTCCATGGAATGTTCCCCCAGAAACACAGAAACAAAGTTCCCAGGGACCTGTAGCTTTAATCCTCTGTTGAGGAGTGATAAATACCAGGTATGTAAATTTCACTCCCATTGAGCATGACGAGGAACGGGAATAGGATACGCTGTCACTTCCAGGGTGATGTTGCACAGCTGAAGGAATTCTACAATTGAAATTACAGTCGTCTATCATCTGTAGAGTCAAGCTAATGAAATGAGAAGTTATTCCAGGTGGCCCTGCCCTAATCAGGTGTCAGGATCCACACCATTTGAAACGGCGGAAACGCAGCCTGGTTGGCTTCGAGGAAGCCAGTTGCCTGGTGGAAAAAAGAAGCCATTTGGCAGGAATTGGCATGTGGCTTCTGAGTGGTGAAGGTATCGATGCTGTCAGTCTAATGAAATGAGAGAGTGTTCTAGGTGGACCTGACCTAATCAGCTGTCGGGGTCAGCGAGCGTTGAAATGATAGAAACACAGCCTGGTTGCCTTCGAGGAAGCAAAGTGGAAAGAGATCATTTGCCAGGGATTGGCAGGTGGCTTCTGGGTGCTGAGGTTCTTAATGTTCCGATACAAGAAACTGAAATTCTTCCAACAATCACTGAGCTTGGAAGAGAGACCCACACCCCCAAGGAGAGACATCCCCCTTCCAGCCCTGGTTATTAGCTTGATCTCAGGCTTTTGAGCCCTTGAGGAGAAGACCCTGTTAGGAATATGTGCTTGGATTCCAACTGAGGGAAACTGGGAGATGACAGATGTCTGTTGTTTAGAAGCTTCTAGGTCTGAAGTCGTTTATTACACAGCCATACATGATGAACACATCCAGAATAAACATATGGACATTAAGTCATCACCAACCACAGAACACACTAAGATCATGGCATCTAGCCCCATCACTTCATGGCAAATAGATGGGGAAAAGTGGAAACACTGACAGGTTTTATTTTCTTGGGCTCCATAATCAGCAGACAGTGATTGCAGCCATGAAATTAAAACACATTTACTCCTCGGAAGAAAAGTTATGACCAACCTAGACAGCATATTAAAAAGCAAACACATCACTTTACAGACAAAGGTCTGTATTCAAAGCTATAGTCACGTATGGTTGTGAAAGTTGAACCGTAAAGAAGGTTGAACACTGAAGAATTGATACGTTCGAACTATCTTGAGAGTTCCTTGGACAGCAAGGAGATCAAACCAATCCATGTTAAAGGAAATCAACCCTGAATATTCATTGGAAGGACTGAAGCTGAAGCTTCAATCCTCTGGCCACCTGATGTGAAGAGTCAAATCATTGGAAAAGACCCTGATGCTGGGAAAGATTGAGGGCAGGAGGAGAATGGGGCAACAGAGGATGCGATGGTTGAATGGCATCACCAACTTCATGAACATGAGTTTGAGCAAGCTTCAGGAGATGGTGAAGGTCAGGGAAGCCTGGCGTGCTGCAGTTCATGGGATCGCAGAGAGTTGGGCACGATTTAGCGACCAAACAACAACCAACCACAGGAAAGTGTGCCTCTCTACCCCATGCAGACAATGGTGTGCGTTCTGTGCTTAAATCTTATCGCTCTATTCATTTCCAAGGGCTGCTGTAAGCTGTTACCCCAAAGAGAACAGAAATGTATACCCTCACTGTTCTGGAGACCAGAAAGTCTGAAACCAACCAAGGCATGGGTGCATTTCGGTTCCTTCCGAGTGCTCCCAGGAAGGATCTGCTCCGGGTCTGTCAGCAGGCTTTCTGCGGTTTGCCGACAATCTCCAGTGTCCCTTTGAAACGAAGCAACAACCTATGGTCCTTGTCTCCCATGCCCTCCGCCTGCCTTCTGTCTGTAAAAAATAAACTTGAACTTCTGCTTTAGCTGAAGCAGAAGTTTAATCAGAGAAGTAAGAACATGGCAGAACCACACCAAATCAGTCAAGCAAGACTAAATTATAACAGTTGACTCATAAAGCATAGTCAAGTACCTTTAGTTCCTCCCGAAGGGCTGTAGTGAAGTTGTAAACAGCAACCCACTCCAGTGTTCTTGCCTGGAAAAATCCCATGGACAGAGGAGCCTGGTGGGCTACAGTCCATGGGGTCACAAAGAGTCGGACTCGACTTAACGACTGAGCACGCACGCGAGAGCTATAGAAGTTCTGAGCCACGTCCTGTGAGCTGCTTTGTAGATACTGACACCCTCTACCAGGGGGAGAAGTTAACAACTTCATGGCCAGGCTGTAGGCATGACATAAGCTGTCACAGATCTGAGGACTGGCCTCAAAGAATGGGAACAAACCGACCGTGCAATGGAAGATTAATTGTACCTAAAACAGCCAAGATGGTGCTGGTCAGACCACTGATGACCGACCTGAGGATGACTGGCAGAGCTGACTGTGCTGTTTCTACACGTAGCCTCCATCCAACATCTGTCTGCCTACGTATCCATCTGTTCATCCATCTATTCATCTACCCATCTGTCCAAACATCCGTTGACTCATCCATCCACTCATCCAGCAATCCATCCATCCACCTCTCCATCCATCCATCCACTTATCCAACAACGCATCCATTCATCCATCCATCCACTCAATTCATCCATCTATCCATCCATTCACCATCAATTCATCCACCATCCATCATCCATCCATCCATCATCCATGCATCATCCATCCATCCACCCATCCATCTAACCATCCATCCATATATCCATCCATCCATTTACCCATCTATCATCCATCATCCAACATCCATCTATCTATCCATCATCCATCCATCCATCCGTCTATCCATCATCCACCCATCTATCCATCCATCCATCCATCTATCCATCCATCCACCTCACCATCCATCATCCATCCATACATACATCATCCACTCCCCCATCCATGTAACCATCCATCCATCTATCCATCTATTCATCCATCCATTTATGCATCCACCATCCACCATCCACCCACCATCCATCCATCCATCCATTCATCCATCCATCTATCCATCCAGTCATCCACCCATTCATGCATTTATCCAACCATCCATCCATGCATCATCCATCCACCCATACATTCATCCATCCATCCATCATCCATCTATCCACCCATCTATCTATCCATCCATCCGTCCATCTATCCACCCATCCATCTGTCCATCTATCAACCTATGCATCTATCCATCCATCCAATCATTCACTCATGCATCCATCCATCCATCCATTCATCTATCCATCCATTCATCCATCCATCATATCCATCCATCCATCCACCCATCTATCCATCTATCCATCTATCCACCCATCCATCATCCACCCATCCATCCATCTATCCATCCATCCATCTATCCACCCGATCAGTCACTCATGCATCCAGCCATCCATTGGTCTGACTATCCATCCATCCACCTATGCATCTGTGTCCATTCACCTGTCCATGCATCCATCCACCTGGGAATCTGTATGTGCCCTCACTCGCCCACCTCTCTGTCTGCCCATCAGGCCATGCCTCTGTCCATCCACCTCACAGATCCATGACTCTCGAGTCTGTTGTTGTTGTTTCACTCACTAAGTCACGTCCAACTCTTTGCAACCTCGAGGACGGTAGCCCCCGAGGCTTCTCTGTCCGTGGGATTCTCCAGGCAAGAATACTGGAGTGGGTTGCCATGCCCTCCTCCAGGGGATCTTCCTGACCCAGGGATCAAACCTGTGTCTCCTGCTTTGCAGGTGGACTCTTTACCACTGAGTCACCAGGAAATCTAAAGACTTCACTCAGAACCACTCCTTTCCACCAGATGGCGCATACACCTCCTTAATGAACTGGAGAGAGCTCCCTTAGATTGATCCTTTGGTCTGGTTTTGAAGCCAACATGTCTAAAAAATTATCCATCCTTAGCAAAGGCATCAGCCTGGTCATTTCCCATGAATGTTACCCAGTTTATGGAATCCGTCTGTCTTCTGCAACTCAGTATCTTGTTCATTCATGCTCAGTCTATTCGATCATTCTTTATTTAGTCCAGAACTTTTAATGCAATTTCTCGTGCCCTCTGCTGTTCAGTTGAAAGTGGTGTCTGACTCTTTGCGACCCCATGGACTACAGCACACCAGGCCTCCCTGTCCTTTACTGTCTCACAGAGCTTGCTCAAACTCTTGTCCATTGAGTCAGTAATGCCATCCAACCATCTCATCCTCTGTCGTCCCCTTCTCCTCCTGCCTTCAATCTTTCCCAGCATCAGGGTCTTTTCCAATGAGTCGGCTCTTCGCATCAGGTGGCCAAAGGATTGGAGTTTCAGCTTCAGCATCAGTCCTTGCCGTGAATATTCAGGACTGATTTCCTTTAGGATGGACTGGTTTGATCTCCCTGCTGTCCTAGGGCCTCTCAAGAGTCTTCTCCAGCACCACAGTTCGAAAGCATCCATTCTTCAGTGCTCAGCCTCCTTTGTGGCCCAGCTCTCACATCCGTACATGACTACTACGCAGCACAAGAAAAAGTCACCCTGCGAATGGAAGACAGAGCAGACAATCCAGTCTCTGCTCTGCTGGTGCTGCGTGCACAAATTCGTCTGATTCTCCAAAGGAGGTTGGACCAATTCTATTACATGCCATTTTCAACGTGCCTGCATTCTCTTTGAGTCTGCCATCTCGAAGTTGGTAATTCGTCCTATGGAATGATTTCCCCACAGATACACAAAAGCGTATGTGTAAGCTGTATTCCATACGCTTGTGTGGCAGCTCCCCAAGGTGCCGCTAGTGGTAAAGAACGCACCTGTCGAAGCAGGAGATGCAAGTTCAATCCCTGGGTCGGGAAGATCCCCTGCAGGAGGGCAACCCACTCCGGTATTCTTGCCTGGAGAATCCCACGGACAGAGGAGCCTGGCGGGGCTACAGTCCATGCGGTTGCAAAGAGTCAGATGCAAATGGGGTTGCAAAGAGTCAGACACAACTGACAGACCAAGCATGCACGCATCCTCAAAGTTGAAACTCAATCGTAGAGGCAAAAAGAGACCTGTCTTTGATTCAGGTTAACTCTTCATTACACACAAGCAAGAGGCTTCCCTGGTGGCTCAGTTGGAAAAGAATCTGCCTGCCAACCCAGGCAATCCCTGAGTGGGGAAGATCCCCTGGAGGAGGGCATGGCAACCCACTCCAGTACTCTTGCTTGGAAAACCCCATGAACAGAGGAGCCTGGCGGGCTACAGTCCATGGAATCGCAAATAGACAGATGTGACCATATGACTGAGCATGCGCGCGCACACACAGTCCCTGTAGGTGTAAAAGGGTGTGTGAAGTGAAGGCTCTGGCTGCAGGAGACCTGAAACTGTAGACAGCCCTCGGGCACACACAGGATGCCGAGTAAGCTCTTACAGTAACGGCTATGCTGAGTCAGGCTCGGATGTCCTCACCCACCCACGTGCTCACGGGAAGACCTTACGCTGCAGATCTGTGACATCCCCCACTGTTGTCATGACTCGGCGTTCCCAGGTGGCTCCACACCAGGATCGGCAGTGTAGGGTGGGGTGAGGGGGGTGGGTAGCGGCTGCCGGGTCGAAGGAGCCGAGAGGAGGGTGAGGATGGGATGAAGGACTCACAGCTTGATCAGGGGTGTCTGGTTGGATTACGGGGGTAAGAGTGCGCCTGAGGTCCCAGGCTCTGGCCACCGAGTGAGGTCAATGACATGAGCTGAGGGGGAAACCCACAGGGGAAGGGACACTCTGGAGTAGGAAGGAGGCAAGAGGGTCCACTTGGGTTGAGTTAGTTCCGAGACACCTGCAGCTTTAATGGAGCTGTCCCATAATGTAAGGAGTCCAGAGTGAGCCTACATCAGAAAAAGGTCATGATGTAGGAGGAGCTTCCCCAGGACAGGAGAAAAACTGGGCACAATCCATTAGTCCACATGTCTGTCCCTCAATTCATCCATCTGTCCATTGATTCATCCACCAGTTCATTTATCCATCTATCCACCAACTCAGTTATCCATCATCCACCAATTCAGTTATTCATCATCCACCCATCCATCCATCCATCCACCAACTCAGTTATCCATCTATCCACTAGTTCAATTATCCATCCACCCATCCATCCATCCACCAATTCAATTATCCATCCATCCATCCACCAATTCAGTTATCCATATATTCACCAATTCAATTATCCATCATCCCCCCATTCACCCATCCATCCATCCATCCATCCACCAATTTAATTATCCATCATCCACCCATCCACCCCTCCATCCATCCATCCACTAACTCAGTTATCCATCCATCCATCCACCAATTCGATTATCCATCATCCATCCATCCATCCATCCACCCATCCATCCATCTACCAATTCAATTATCCATCATCCACCCACCAATTCAGTTATCCACCCACCCATCCATCCATCCATCCATCAATTCAATTATCCATCCACCCATCCATCCATCCATCCACCAATTCAATTACCCATTCCTAAATTCATCCATCCAACCGCCAGTTCAATTATCCATCCACCCATCCACCAGTTCAATTATCCATCCATCCATTCATGCCAGCATCAATGTGTCACAATATGCATGGAATATTGTTCACCAGGGAAGCTCCCCTGAACCTCAGCATCCAATATTTATTGATACTCAAACACATACTAGCCACGTGTCTGTTCTTTGGTCTCCAGCCCCTCCCAGAAGTTCAGGAAGCTAACATTTGCAGTCTCTGTCTTCCCCTGGAGTTTGGATCTGACATGGTGTGTCCCAGAGTCCCCATCATAAATTGCATTATCAAAGGGTCCAGTTACTAACTCCCCCAAGCAGACAAAGGCACGCCTCTGAGAAGGAGACTCCGGGGCCTGGAGGCAAAGACGGACCTGTCCTTGTTGTTGTCCAGTCGCTCAAACTCATGTCCATCGAGTCGGTGATGCCATCCAACCATCTCATCCTCTGTCATCCCCTTTTCCTCCTGCCCTCAATCTTTCCCAACACCAGGGCCTTTTTCACTGAGTCAGCTCTTTGCATCAGGTGGCCAAAGGATTGGAGCTTTGGACCTGTCTTTGAGTCAGGTCAAGTCTTCACTGCATACAAGCCAGGGGCTTCCCTGGTAGCTCAACAATAAAGAATCCACCTGCCAATGCAACACACTCGGGTTCGATCCCTGGGCGGGGAAGATCCCCTGGAGAAGGGAATGGCAACCCATTCCTGTATTCTTGCCTGAAGAATCCCATGGACAGAGGAGCCTGGCGGGCTACCATCCACAGGGTCACCGCGATTGGGACACGACTGAGCAGCTGAACAACAACAGTATCTTCACTACACACGAGCAAAGCACAGAGGAGCTACGATTTACAGCAGGGCTTTGAAGGAAGATGACAAAGGCTGATAGCCTGCGGAGGTGAAGGCGGAGTCCCCGTAGGAGAACAGGACGAGAGCTTCAAAGGCGGGAGGGACCACAGGGCTCGTTGAAGGAAGCTGAGATGAACCTGGCCTCCTGCTGCAAACAGGGTTCCTCTGCACGGAGCCCAGGCGGCAGTAGCCCAAGGTCCTTATGAGGACTTTCCCTGGGGGCCAGGAGCTCAGAGCCCTCCGGTGGAGTTCCCCCGGAGAACAAGATCCTGGCCGATTGACAAGAAGCCAAACCATACCCCTGCCGGCAGCTTCCAGGTGGAGGCTGTGGTTAGAGCTCGCTGCGATAAGTCCACCTTCATCTCATACTTCCCTTCGCCTATGTGGCCCATCACAAGATTGTAGACAGACACACACGGTGTTTCCTGGAGCAGGAGGTCGCTTTAGCAAGGGCCCTCCCCGCTCCAGGCATTCAAAGCTGAGCTGTATTTTCAGGGTGGTTGTTGCTGCTTTGCAGACGTGAGTCAAGTGTCTTCAGGCTTTGCAGTCTCCTCCATCATTTCTCAGAAGCTCCTCGCATCTCCACAGTCTTTCTACTCCAGATCTACACAGTGAGCCCCGGAATCATCATGTTTTCCATATCTATTTGTATTGAAGTGTTGTTGATTTCAGTTCAGTTCAGTCGCTCAGTCGTGTCCAACTCTTTGCGACCCCATGACTGTGGTACACCAGGCCTCCCTGTTCATCACTAACTCCTGGAGCCTACTCAAACTCATGTCCATCGAGTCGGTGATGCCATCCAACCATCTCATCCTCTGTCGTCCCCTTCTCCTCCCGCCCTCAATCTTTCCCAGCATCAGGGTCTTTTCCAAAGAGTCAGTTCTTCCCATCAGGTGGCGAAAGTATTGGATCTTCAATGTCAGCATCAGTCCTTCCAATGAATATTCAAGACTGACTTCCTTTCGTATGGACTGGTTGGATCTCCTTGCAGTCCAAGGGACTCTCAAGAGTCTTCTCCAACATCACAGTTCAAAGCCATCAATTCTTCAGGGCTCAGCTTTCTTTGTAGTCCAACTCTCACATCCATACATGACCACTGGGAAAACTATAGCTTTGACTAGATGGACCTTTGTTGGCAAAGTAATGTCTCTGCTTTTTAATATGCTGTCGAAGTTGGTCATAACTTGTCTTCCAAGGAGCAAGTGTCTGTTAATGTCTTGGGTGCAGTCACCATCTGCAGTGACTTTGGAGTCCAAGAAAAAGTTTTTGTCCAAGTTTGGAGTCCAAGAAAAAAACAGTTTTTTCTCACTGTTTCCATTGTTTCCCCATCTATTTGCCATGAAGTGATGGGACCGGATGCCATGATCTTCATTTTTTTAATGTTGAGTTTCAAGCCAGCTTTTTCACTCTACTGTTTCACTTTCATCAAAAGGCTCTTTAGTTTTTCTTCGCTTTCTGTCATAAGGGTGGTGTCATCTGCATATCTGAGGTTATCAATATTTCTCCCGGCAAACTTGATTCCAGCTTGTGCTTCCTGCAGCCCAGCATTTCTCATGATGTACTCTGCATAGAAGTTAAATAAGCAGGGTGACAATATATAGCCTTGACATACTCCTTTCCCGATTTGGAATCAGTCCATTGTTCGTGTCGGATTCTAACTGTTGCTTCTTGACCTGCATACAGATTTCTCAGGAGGCAGGTCAGGTGGTCTGGTATTCCCAGCTCCTTAAGAATTTGATTCACAATATTGTTAATTCCTGTTGTACAGCAAAGCGATTTGGCTATACGTATTATGTGCATTCTCTCCTTAATATTCTTTTCCATTGAGGTTTATCATAAGATCTTTTTTAATTGGAGGAGAATCACTTTATGATGTTGTGTTAGTTTCTGCTGAACAGCAATGTGAATCACCTATACATATGCTCATATCTCCTCCCTCTTGACCCTCCCCCCACCCACCTCTCTAGGTCATCAAGAGCATCAAGCTGAGCTCCCTGTGCTATAGAGCAGCTTCTCACCAGCTGTCTGTTTCACACACGGTCGTGTACATGCGTCGGATCTTCTCAGATGTCTCAGTGGGTAAAGGACCGGCCTGCCAACGCAGGAGACATAAGAGACGCCGATTCGATTCCTGGGTGGGGAAGATCCCCTGGAGGAGGGCATGGCCACCCACTCCAGTGTTCTTGCCTGGAGAAACCCCCTTTGATACAGGAGCCTGGGGGGCTCCATAGGGCCTCAAAGCATTGGACACGACTCAGCACGCACACACACGTGTAGGTGTCAACGCCACTCTCTCCGTTTTTCCTGCCTTCTCCTCCACCCGCTGTGTCCACAACGACTTCATCGTGCTCCAGTCACTCAGTCGTGTCCGACTCTTTTTCTTGCCTTGAGAAAATCCCCACAAGAAAGTCTTCCTATTTAATAAATGACACCAGCCCGAGCTCTCCCTTTCTCCTTCCTGAAAGGAAAGCTGAGATGTGTACGGTTCTCTTGGAGTCTTTCTGCCCGCCTCCCTTTCTCTCCCGCCGATGGTACGACACGTTCGTCATCTCTGATTTTGGGGTTTGCAGACACAGACCCTTGAGGGCTGGTGCGAGGCAAACAGAAGCCACCCCAAGTCCCTGGAAATTGTCCAGGGGCTGATTGGACAAGGAGGGGTGACCTGTGTCCAGCCCTTGATGGTGAGCTTGCAAGAATTAAAAAGGTTCTGTGAGAAAGGACCCAGGGTACCACTCTGGGCTGTTTAAGGTTGCTAAGCAACTGGGGATCGGGGAGGACATTTCACTGACAGCACAGCCTGTGCTACAGATTCTGGGAATTCATTAGATGTTGGTCTGTGAGTGGTGTTATAGATGTGGTGTGAAGGATGCAGAGGGTTTGGCTTATTTCTTTTGTGAGAAGTAGACAGTGAGATGTTGTGAGGATCAGAGAGAGGCTTTGGAACAGGAGAGAAAGATACAAAACCAAGATAAACAAGAGTTCTTCCCTTCGAAGAAATGATGTCTTTGGGTCTCTCACCTGAATCCATGCATGTGGCGTGCATTCTCAGTCACTCAGTTGTGTCCGACTCTTTTGCGACCCCATGGACTGTAGCCCACCAGGCTCCTCTGTCCATGGGATTCTCCAAGCAAGAAGACTGGAGTGGGCTGCCATTTCCTCCTCCAGGGGATCTTCCTGGCCCAGGGATCGAACCTGCGTCTCTTCTGTCTCCTGCATTGGCAGGCGGATTCTTTACCACAGTCCCACCTGGGAATCTCTGTGCAGGCGTCTGAGCTCACTGAAGTCATTTGTTCCGTGCGCACCTCAGTAATCTGGGGCCAGTATCCTGTTTTTCCCCTACATCCTCTCAGGGTGCTCTGTTGGGAGCGGCCACGGTGGCTGAGGACTGTGTCGGGGCGGGGGTGGTGTGTGCATTCCGTTTATTTCAGTCCTGAGTTCCCTCAGGACTCATGGCCAGGTGACAGTAGGGGCTGAATGGCTGCAATCGTCTTTGTTTTGTGACACGGAAGTCAATATTTCTCATTCACAGTTGCAAGGACTGAGAATCCCAGTGCCAAGTGAAATGAACTAGGGTCTGAGAATTCACAGCACTGGCCGCCTTTGTCCTCTTTATCCATTCATCATGCACACATACATCCATTCAGCCACCCACCATCTACCTACCCATAAACCTTCTATCTGTCATCTATCCATCCTCCCACCCAGTCATCCGGCCACCCACACACCCATCCATCCACTCATCCATCCATCCATCATCCACACACCCATCCATCCACTCATCCATCCATCCATCATCCATCGATCCATCCATCCACTCATCCATCCATCCATCCACCCATCCATCCATCAACGTACCCAGCCACTCGTCCATCCACTCACCCATCCATCCATCCATCAACCTACCATCCATCCACCCACTCATCTATCCATCCACCCATCCATCTACCCACCCATCCATCCATCATCCATCCATCCACTTATCCATCCATCCATCAACCTGCCCACCCAACCATCCGTCCACTCATCCATCCATCCATCCACCCACTCATCTATCCATCCACCCATCCATCTATCCACTCATCCATCCATCCACCCATCCATCCATCATCCATCCATCCACTTATCCATCCATCCATCAACCTACCCACCCAACCATCCACCCACTCATCCATCCATCCACCCATCCATCCACTCACCCATCCATCCGTCCATCCATCACCCTTCTCAAACTCTCCTTCTCCACACATCTCATCCTCAGTTGCGAGAATTGCCACTTTGGACAAAATTCTCTTGATCAAGGGACCACCAGTCTCTGCACTTCATGTTTCATGAACTTCACCTCGTGCGTCCCATCCTTGTTTAAAACGATACTGCTTGGTTCCTTGTGCATTTTTGCAACAAGTTTCGCTCTTCTCAAAGATCGCATGCCACGAGCATCGCTCTGCTGATCAGTGAATTTGGGGCTGCTAGTTTTACAGCTTCCCCAAGGACGTATGATCAGCAAACCCAGGGAAACCCTCACCAGTTTTTGCTGGCATTTCCCTCCCCGCAAGACAGTAGCTAGCTTTGCAGCCCATCTCAATCACCCAGCCTGGCTCACAGGTAAACTTGCTGCTTCCTACAGCGAGGGGCTGGGTGGGGCCGGCTCTTCACTTCCTGCCTTCTCTTGGATCTCTTTTTGACCTCTTTGCTCACCAGGCATCTTGCAGCTGCTGTGACAATGGCCGACATGCGGAATTGCAGGGATATTTAGGGGCTGGATAGGGCTTCCCTGGTGGCTCAGATGTTAAAGAGTCTACTCACAATGCAGGGTTCGAGCCCTGAGTCAGGAAGATCCCCTGGAGGAGGAAATGGCAACCCACTCCAGTATCCTTGCCTGCAGAATCCCATGGACAGAGGAGCCTGGCGGGCTACCGTCCTTGGGGTCGCAAAGAGTCAGACACGACTGAGAGACTCACACTTTCACTTTTCACTTTAGAGCTGGAAACAGTGTTTAGGGTGCCATGGGGCCCTTCTCCCTCTGTGCAGAGGGTTTCAGCACCCATCGTGGCCAGGGCCCTCACATCTGGGTCTTTCCGTAAATGAACCAGTTCCCTAGCATTCACTGTGCCTCTCTGCAGATGCAGAGATGCACACAAGCTTTACGGTTCTTTGTTTTGCACGTGGAAAGCAGTTCGGGTAAGATCAGCCCGCGACAGTACCTGCTGGGATGTGTTGCTTGGAAAAGGCCCCTCTGGTTCCACGTTGGAACTGTTTATTGGATTTGCTCTCTGTTGCGTCTGTTACTATAATCACACACAATGGCCCACCTCAGAGAACCTTGCCCCTCTGCCTGGGGCACAAAATAAAGCACTTTGTTCCGAACCCCATCCACCTGTGGATGGCACGAGGGAAGAAATGAACACATCCCCCTGCCCGAGGCATGCCGTTCCAGGACACGTTTGCCAGACGGACGCCCTCCCTACTTTGTCTCCTCATCTCCCTGCCCCTCCAGACTCGGTTCTGAGCTGTCGAAAGCCAGGAAATCTTGACAAGAAGGAAGAAGGGAGGGGGTCCCTCTCTCTGAGCCGTTCTGTCTTCGCCTTGATGAGAGGAGATTGGATGTGGGGTGGGCCAAGACCTGCCCCAGAGGAAAACCCTGAAACCACACAGAGGTGGGTGTCGTCTGCGGGTGGGCCCACAACCCCCAGGTTGTCTCAGAATTAACCCACTCCCCACCACAAAGCAAGCCATGCTCCCACGGAGAGTCTGGGGGTAGCCTTGGGGCTCCCTTCTCTCTGTGGCTGAGCCCTGGGGCCTGAAGACTTATGCCACCCTTGTGACTGAAGTGAAAACACTCTCTGCAGAGGTTAATTCATGCAATAATCCAGGTGAGGTTCCTTCTGGAGAACGATGGCCCTAAACCCAAGGACAGGGTCCTTATAAGACACAGAAGAGGAGACACATGGACACAGAGGAGAAGCCACGTGGAGACACAGGCAGAGATGGGAGGGAGGCAGCCACCAGCCCAGGGACGGATGCCCGGAGCCCCCAGAAGCTGGAAGAGGTGGGAAGGACCCTCCCTTGGAGACTGTGAAGGGAGCTCAGCCCTGGGACCCCTTGACCTCACACGTGTGGTTTCCAGGACTCGGGGATGATAGATTCCAATTATTTTAATATGTCCAGCTTATGGTCATTTGTAGCAGCTGGTTGCGCTTCCCAGGTGGCTCTAGAGGTGAAGAACCTATGTGCCAATGCAGGAGAGAAAAGAGATGTGGGTTTGATCCCTGGGTCTGAAAGATCCCCTGGAGGAGGGCATGGCAACCCACTCCAGTGTTGCTGCCTGGAGAATCCCATGGACAGAGGAGCCTGGTAGGCTGCATGGGGTCGCAAAGAGTCAGACACGACTGAAGTGACTTAGCACAGACACACCCCCCCCCCCCAGAGACCACCACAGTGGTATTATTTAAGACATGCAAGATTTTGAGTCTTTGGGGGGTGGAGAGAAATCGGGGTTCTGGACACCCTGGGCCAGGAGACCCAGAGGACAGAGACAGAGCTGGCAGCAGAGGGTTTGTTCTCGGGGGGCTGCGTCCTTGGCCAGGAGCCTGCACACCTCTGTATGGCCCAGCCATGTTGAGCTGGGTTCTCGAGCGTCTCAAGGAGCGCAGGGCTTGCTTTCAGTTACAGGATCAGCGTTGCCAGGACAGAAACCGTCATGAGGAACTCACGCTGAGGGGCTTTCGAATCTGAAACCACGGTGAGCCAAGTGCAGGTTACTGATTTGGTACCATTTGTCAGTTTCGCTTTTTGTTTTTGCTTGCGGACAACCATCTCCAGGGTCTCGTCGGTTTTGTATGCAGCCAGCCACGTTCTGCTTGCCAGGATCATACAGGTGACACAGGGACCCTATTTCCATGTCACACATCCCATCTGTTCCCTGGGCTCTGGGCTCTTGGTTGGTGGGCAGCAGGGACCCAGCAGGAGACTCAAAAGCCCTGGGGCAGTTGACACTCTCAAGGACAGAGTCTGTCTGATTCTTTTTTAATGTCAGTGAAATCCACATAGCATTCAATGAATCATTTCAAAATTCACAGTGTTGTGTAACTGTCGTCTTTACCGAGGTTTCGAACGTCTCCATCCCCCCACAAAGACACACCACCCAATAAGTCATCCCCCTTCCCCCAGGCCACTGCCACCACAAACCCACTTCCCCCTCTGTGGATCTGCCTGTTCTGGACGTTTCCTACAGGTGGAATCACACACTGTGCGTCCTGATGTGTCTGCTTGTCTCACTGAGCAGTGTGTGTTCAGGGTCCGGCCACACTGCAGCCTGTGTCAGAGCCTCACTCCTTTTCATGGCTGCGTAATATTCCACTGAGTGGATGGACCCCGTGCTGTTTATCCATCATCCATCCATCCATCTATCCTTTAATTCACCTACTTATCCATCACCCACATAACCATCCATCCATCCACCCACCCACCCGCCCATCATCCATCCACCCACCCTCCCATCCATCATCCATTCATCCTCCATCCATCCACTCATCCATCCATCATCATCCATCCTTCATCCACTTATCAATCATCCATCCGATCCATCCACCCACCCATCCATCCAACCATCCATCATCCATCCATCATCCACTTATCAATCATCCATCCTTTATCCATCCACCCACCAATCCACCCATCCATCCATCCACCCATCCCTCATCCATTTATCAACCATCCATCCATGCATGGACACCAGTTGTTTCCAGCTTTGGGCTGTTGTAACTCATGCCACTTGAACAATGCAGACTCATCTCCTCCTGGGTCCCACTTAGTGGGACCAAGAGCCCTTTCTGATCCCCTTGACTCTCTTAGCACTCATACACTGAGACCTCACAGCCTGGCCTCGTGCCAGGGCTATGGGGAACTGAAACCTTCCCCCTGAGCCTCCTGTACCCATGACCTTGTTTTTCCTCTTGAGGTTTTGTCAGTGCCAGCCTCTCAAGAGAAACCGCCAGACCTGATGGAGAGCGCTGATAGGTGAGCTGAAGGGTGTGTCCCTTCCTCTTCCCGTGTGTTCACCTGATTCTCCGTACCAAGTGGTCCACCCAGGGCTGCACAGGAACCCGGAGGCCGTGGTACAGGGACCCGCCTTTCTGAGAGGCCAGTTGTGGTTCCTGCAAAACTAGCGGCTGGCTTCATTGCCTCTTGGGGCCCACTTTGCTCTGAAAGCTGTGATGGAAACCAAAGTGCAGGCTCAGGACCATGACCTAGACCATTCAGCCACTTATCCATCAACCCATCCATCCATTCATCCAAACATCCATCTACTCATCCATCCATCCATCATCCATCCATCACCATCATCCATTCTTCATCCATCATCCATCCATCCATCATCCATCCATCACCCATCATCCATTCTTCATCCATCGTCCATTCTTCATCCATCATCCATCATCCATCCAAACATCCATCTACTCATCCATCCATCCTCTCATCAATTCATCCATCCATCTATCATCCATCCATCATCTATCATCCATCCATCATCCATCATCCATCATCCATCTTCCACCCATCATCCATCCATGCATGCATGCATCCATCCATCATCCATCCATCCATCATCCATCATCCATCCACCCATCCACCCATCATCCATCTGTCATCCACCATCATCCATCCATCCATTCATCCATCATCCATCCATCATCCATCTACTCATCCATCCATCCTCTCATCAATTCATCCATCCATCCATCATCCATCCATCATCCACCATCCATCCATCATCCATCATCCATCTTCCACCCATCATCGATCCATCCATCATCCATTCATCCATCCATCCATCATCCATCCATCATCCATCATCCATCCAAACATCCATCATCCATCCATCCATCCATCATCCATCCATACATCCATCATCCATCCATACATCTATCATCCATCCATCCATCATCCATCTGTCATCCACCATCACCCATCCATCCATTCATCCATCATCCATCCATAATCCATCCATCCATTCATCCGTCATCCACTATCATCCATCCATCCATTCATCCATCATCCATCCATCATCCATCCATCCATCATCCATCTATCCATCGTTCATGCATCCATCCATCCACCCATGGGTCTGGTCTCCGTGGGGAGGAAGAGGAAATGTGGGCAACTGGATTTCCCCTCCACAGGCTCACCCCAGATGTCATCAGCATCCACCCAGGGGTGTGGCCTGACCCTGCTCAGTAGCAGATCAGGCTTCTCTTACCTTCTACTTTCACATTTGCTAGAGCCGGGACCCCTGAGAGCCAGGATGGAGAGTAGACCCCCCAGCTGCTGGAAAGACACCAAGTGGACAAATTTTGCCGTTTGCATGAGAGTGGAGCTGGGTTGGCTGCCAGATTGCCATCTTGTCATCCGAAAGTGCTTTTCAACAACTAAATAATCTCATACCACGTGGAGAATGGACGTGTCCCTCCCCACTGTAACTGGGCAGGTGCCTACGAGGCCTTCCCAGGACAGACCTGCCCTGCAGTGTCCCCAGCCTGCCTTCTAGTTTGTAGCAAAGCTTTGACCCCAGGCCTCCCTGAGTTCCAAAGAATACATTCAATCAGAGAACCAAGAAAACACAGGAACAAAGAAAAGCAATCAAGCAAGACAAAATAAAAATCGACATGCTTCCCCGGTGGCTCAGATGGTAAAGAATCTGCCTTCAACGCAGAAGATCGAGGTTCAGTCCCTGGGTCCAGAACATCCCTTGGAGAAGGGAATGGCAACCCACTCCAGTATTCTGGCCTGGAGAATCCCATGGACAGAGGAGCCTGGTGGGCTAAAGTCCATGGAGTCACAAAGAGTTGGACATGACTAGATACATAGATAGAAAGAAGAAGTTAGTTGCTAAGTCATGTCCAACTCTTTGAGATCCAGTGGAGTGTAACCCACCAGGCTCCTCTGTCCATGGGATTCTCCAGGCCAGAATACTGAAGAGGGTTGCCATGCCCTCCTCTAGGGGATCTTCCCAACAGGGATCAAACCCAGGTCTCCCGCATTGCAGGTGGATTCTTTACCGTCTGAGCCACCAGGGAAGCACATAGAAGTACTTACATCCTCCATACCCCATAAGTAGACGGATGACCCCGGGTTTTCCCAAACTGCGGTTGCACATTCGCTCATTCAGCACCCCTGTGACTTCCCAGAAGACGGCCGCCCAGAATCAGCACCCTCATCCCCTCTCCCGCATGACCCTGGGCCCCAGGGCTGGACTTTGGCTCTCGGAGGGTCTTTTCCCGGCAGCTGCCTCCTTCTGATCACAGCGCACCTGCTGTGAAGTCCCCTTCCTCACCTCTTCACGTGGGCCACGCCAACCGGCCCAGCTCCCCCTCTGCTCTGGAGTGCCCCATCGACCGAGCGGCCGGGGGTCTGGGGCAGGGGTGGGTGGGTCGGGGTGAGGGTGGGGCATGAATCCGGGTCGGTCCAGATGGAAGAGGGAAGGGGTTTCCTGGGAGTCCCCAGGGGCGTGGGTCACCTGCGCAGGTCACCTTCTGGCTGCAGAACCAAAAGAGGTCGCCAGGCACTCAGGTTCGCCTGCAAGAGGAAGTCTCTTGGCTTAGCACAGTTTTGTTTTTTTTTTTTTTTTTTAATAAAAATCGTCAGGCGTTGTTCGGTCTAGGATTCACTGCAGGTCAGTGCCGGCGGCACCGTAGGGCCGGCGACCTCCCCTCCTGGTCTGCAGGGTCTGGTGTGCGTCTGCAAGCTGCAGACCTTCTCGGAGAGGCTGCGTGTCCCCGAAGCAGTCTCTGCGAGGGCCGGCACGAGCCACCACGAGGTCCCAGCCGTGGGCCGCACCCCGCTCCCCGCCCCTGCACCCCGCCCCCGGGGCAGGGCGCGCGCTGATAGGAGGGGACCCCGGCGGGCTTGGACGCCAGGAGACTGCATTCCGTCAGACGGTTATACAGGAAATTTCAAAACGGGTTTCTTCTGCACCGACCCTGGGTCTCCTCGGAGGCCGCCCGGAGCCGGCGAGGGGATACCTTTCGAGGCTCTGAATCCGGCGAGGGTGCAAGCCCGCGCGCAATGTGCGCGCCCGACAGGGCGGCGATGCTGGAGTCCGCGCCACGCCCTGACACCCACCCCGGGCTCCTTCGGGGGCGGCGGGACGGCGGCTTCCTGACGCCAGGCTCGGTCTGACGCACGGCTGCCGCGCGTTCGGATCCAGCCCTGGGCTGCGTCTGCACCGCGGACGCGCATCGGCCTTTCCAGGTGCGTCCAGTTTCCGATTTTACGCGCGTTGTGTGGAACCCGGGGCGCCGCCCGGGAAGGGACTTACGGGGGTGAGAGCCTGGGAAGGAGGGCTGCGTGCGTCCTCCTCTCTCGGGGGTGGGGGGCGTGGACAAGACAGGAAAAGCTTCAGACAGACAGGGCCTTGGTGCGCGCTCAGTCAGTGGTGTCCGACTCTCTGCGACCCCACGGACAGCAGCCCGCCAGGCCCCTCCTGTCCATGGAGATTCTCCAGGCAAGAATAGGAGTGGATTGCCATGCCTGTCTCCAGGGGATCTTCCCGACCCAGGGATCGAACCCGGGTCTGCTGCGGCTCCTGCATTGCAGGTGCGACCGCTTGGCGGGGAGATGCTTTGAACACAGTCTACTGGTGCAAACTTCAGGAAAACTCACCTGCGAAGAGCAGATGAGCGCTGAAGGTGGCCAGGCACGACTAGGGGACGGAGACAGGGCCGGATGGGGTGGGGGTGGGGGCCTCCTGGGTCGGGGAGGGTTCCAGCCACTGGGGGGCCCCCGTGAGCCCTGAGATCACCTCACTGGCCCCGATTCACCCAGAAACTGCGAATCCAGACTGTAGCCCACCTGGCTCCGCTGTCCACGGAATCTCCTAGGCAGGAATACTGGAGTGGGTTGCTGTTTCCTTCTCCAGGCAAATCTTTCCCACCTGGGGATCGAACCCCGCAGTCTCTTGTGTCTCCTGCCTTGGCAGGCAGGTTCTTTCCTTGGAAAGCTGTATTTTATAAACCACCCCCAGTTTGGAGAGCAGTGAAGCCCCACGTGCACACTGGTCTCCGCCCTGGGAATTCCTGGCGGTGCAAACCGGGAGTCTGTGCGCTTAGGGTCACGCCTGGCGAGGAGGCATTAACGCAGCGTAATGGTTCTGATTCCAAACCAAGGAGGTTTTTTTTTTTTTTTTTCCCCTCCCCTTCTTCTTCTCTGCTCTCTGTTAGGTTGTCGTGTGTCTTCTGCGTGGGGGTCAGAAGGGGCCCCCCTACCCCGCTCCCGGGGCAGGAGCGCAGAGGAACCGGGGCCGGGCGGGGCCCGCGCGCTCCGTCAGCCCCTTTAGAAGTGCGGTGAGTGGTTGGGTTGGAATGGGCACCTGGGCCGAACGTGAGCGCGGACTTTCCTTTTTAAAACACCTCCAGGAGCTGAAAGAATCGCAGTTTCGTTTTCGGGAGCGGTGGGGGGGCGGCGGTGAGGGGGAGCCTTGCGTTGCCATGGCCAGGGTTCGCGGCTGGAGGGGGTGCACCCCCTGTATGTGGTCCCCGCATCCTGGAGACCCCTGCTCGCTCTAGGAGGAGGAACCGGGCCGTGGGACGAGTCTGGAGGCTGGGCCGACCCTCCAGACATCAGCCTTGGTTTCTGAAACATCCCCACTCAGCTGAACCGACACAGGCGGGCGAAGGGGCAATACCACCCCTGAGAGGTCACCTGGGACCCCCTCCAAACCTATTGAGGCCTGTGTTCTCATCTTAGGGATGAAGGTGGGAAGGCCGGGAGTGATGGGTTAGTAACAGGGATTGGGGGGGTGGGCCGTTGGGGGTTCCCCAGGGTGCCCCTCCTCGCTGGCCCAGCCTCTCTGTCCCTCCCTCCATGGGTGTGTCCACCACCTGGGCTCCTGCCCAAGGGCCCTTTCCTGTCTGGGAGGAGTCAGGAGTGGACAAGACACCGGGAATCCCATGCCCCTCTGGTACCTTATCCTGGTCCCTGACTGTGGGAAATTGTCCAGGCCCCCCATCTGCTCCCCCAGGAGATGACCCATGCCCACCACAGACCCTCCTCAGGGCCAACACCACATCTCAGGGAGCCTTGACCCAGCAGATGAGCACACACATGGCCTGCAGGGTGGTGTCCCCTGGAACGTCCCCTGGGGTCAGCGCTGGGAGCCCCCGGGGAGAGTCCTGCAGCCGTGTCCACCACCCACTCCTGGCTGGACAGACGGACATGTGGATGCAGGGTCTGCCTTCTCTTAGGGAAAGCCATGCTTTGACAGGCAACTGGTGACCGGGTTTGCTTTTGAGCCTGGCAGGGAACTCAGGGCTTTGCTGGTGGCTCCACAGTAAAGGTTCTGCCTGCCATTGCAGGAGACACAGGAGATGTGGGTTCGATCCCTGGGTCTGGAAGATGAGTAGATGCTAGGCAGATAGACAAGCAGATTGCAAATAAATTAGATAGATGATTCATAGATGGTAGACAGATTGACAACTGAGAGTTGGATAGACAGACAAGGAGGTGAATTTTTTGATTTGTAGACAGATACAGAGATAATAAATGACAGAGATAGATGCATAGATGATAGACTGACAGACAGAGGGATTAAAAAAAAAATAGTAGATGAATCTGCCTACCAATGCATGAGACTTGGATGCAATCTCTGGGTCAGGAAGATCCCCTGGAGGAGGGAATGGCAACCCACTCCAGTATGCTTGCCTGGAGAATTCCAAAGACAGAGCAGCCTGGGGGGCTACATACAGTCCATGGGGTCACCAAGAGTCAGACATGATCAAAGTGACTTAGCATTCATGTACACATAGATAGGTAAACATATATAGCACACACATAAAGAAAAATATAGATAAATGATGGATGATAGATGGATAAATAGATGATAGTTTGGGTGACTGATGGAGGATAGATGGATAGATAGAAGACAGAGAGAGGTATAAATGATAGGTAAGTATGGAGACAGATAGATGGAGGGATAGAGAGATAGATGGATGGATGGATTGATAGATGGATAGATGTACAGATAGATAGATGGATAGATGGATGGATGGATGGATGGATAGATGGATGGATGGTTGGATGGATAGATGGATAGATGGATGGATGGATGAATGGATGGATGGCTGGCTGGCTAGATCAATGGATAGATGGATAGAAGGATGGATGGATGGATAGATGGATGGATGGATAGAGGATGGATGTGTGGACGGATAGATGGCTGGATGGATAGATGTACGGATAGATGGATAGATGACGGATAGATGGATAGGTGTACAGATAGATGGATAGATGGATGGATAGATGGATAGATATAGATGATAGGATGTAGGAATGGAGATGTATATAGAGAGAGTGATGAAAGAGGTAGGTACAGAGATCCTGAGATAGACGGCTCTTGTGGTTAGACAGGGTTTCTCTACTCACACCACTGATACTGGCCTTTTAGATGGGATAATTCTTGGCCCTGCTCTGCACTGTAGGCTATTAAACAGTATCTCTGGTCTTCACCGACCAGAGGCCTCTAGCATCCCCAGAGATCGTCACCTGCAAAATTGTCCCCAGACATCAGCAAAGCCTCCTCTGGGGGGCAGAATCACCGCCCCCCCCCCCGCCCCAGTTCATGACCACCAGGGAAAGGACAAGGAAATGGTGGAGGGACGAGTGCAGCCATGGGGCTCGAGGAGAAGGCCACCTCACATCTCCCTACCCCCCCCCCCGCCCGCCCCAGGTCTCAGGGTGGCAACCCACCGCTTCAGAGCCTGCTGGGCCACTTTCTGCCATGTCTCAAGCTTAGCCACATGCTCCTGTTTCTGTAATACAATAATGAAATGGGAGAAGACCCTGTGCTGTGCTGAGATCACAGGTACAGGATACACGAGCACGCTTTGGGCGGGGCAATGTGTTACTGAAAGAGGGTGTGGAATCTGGCTGCTGGCTGTTTAAAAGCCAATAGACGGGCCAGGCTGGTGGAAAGGAAAGTTTGCTTTATTTCAGATGCTGGCAACTGGCTGGGGGTGGGGGGTGGGGGGTGGCGGAGAGTGGTGGACATCTGTCCAGAGGCCGACTACCCACCCCCACCACCACCACCCCCGCTCCAACAAGCAAGGGGTGAGAGCTTTTATAGACAGAAGGAGGGAGCACTATATGCTGAAACAGAACAGTCATCCTGAACAGTCACCTTCACATCGGACATCAGTGATCTCACCAGCGTCATCTTGGTTGTTTAAGCTACAGTTCGTCTTCAGTTCCAGGGATGCACTTGTTTCCATTTCTTTGTGGCCAACTCTCGGGACAGTGGCAGCTCACGTCCTCGGTACAATCTGGTCATCATGTAGTTATCTTCTCTACCTGATGTTCTAGTATCTATAAGACAGCTCACAGGATATGGCTCAGAATATAGAGTCCTTGAGAAAGAGGTAAAGGTCCCTGTCTATGTTTAATGACTCAGTTCAGTTTAGTCGCACACTCATGTTCAACTCTTTGCGACCCCATGGACTGCAGCACGCCAGGCCTCCTTGTCCTTCACCAACTCCCGGAGCTTACTCAAACCCATATCCATCAAGTCGATGATGCCATCCAACCATCTCATCCTCTGTCGTCGCCTTCTCCTCCTGCCTTCAGTCTTTCCCAGCATCAGGGTCTTTTCCAATGAGTCTCAGTTCTTCGAATCCAGTGGTCAAAGTATTGGAGTTTCAGCTTCAGCATCAGTTCTTCCGATGAACACTCAGGACTGATCTACTTTAGGATGGACTGGTTGGATCTCCTTGCAGTCCAAGGGACTCTTGAGAGTCTTCTCCAACACCACGGTTCCAAAGTGTCAATTCTTCGGGGCTCAGCTTTCTCCAGCTTAAAGACTACATTATTATTATTTAGTCTCCTTTGACTATTTTCCTTTGTTTCTGCATCTCCTACTTCTCTGATTAAAAGGCAGGCAGATGACATGGGGGTGGTGGGCAATGACCATAGCATCCTGCTCCGTTCCAAATGGACCAAGATTTAGACCCCATTGTCCACACAAACCAGTCCATCCCAAAGGAAATCACTCCTGAATATTCACTGGAAGGACTGATACTGAAGCTGAAACTCCAGTCCTTTGGCCACCTGATGCAAAGAACTGGCTCATTGGAAAAGACCCTGATGCGGGGAAAGATGGAAGGTGGGAGGAGAAGGGGGCGACAGAGGATGAGATGGTTGGATGGCATCACCGACTCAATCGACATGAGTTTGAGTAAACTCAGGGAGTTGGTGATGGACAGGGAGGCCTGGTGTGCTGCAGTCCACGGGGTCGCAAAGAGTCAGACACGACTGAGTGACTGAACTGAACTGAACTTAACTGTCCATACAAAGAGCCCCAGCATGCGCCCTTTGCATCTTCGCCATACCATGGGATTACCCACTCAAGAATGAACCAAGCATGGGCTCCAACAAGTGGCATTGTTACTGAAAAAACGGGAAGTGTAGGAAGCGTCTTTTGTAATATCCTGTGCTATAAAGGGAACGGAGGGAGTGGGCGGATTAGGAGACGCGCATCCCAGCCTCCCGGCCAGTCACCGCCATGGGCCAGGCCCGTCAGCCAGGGTTGCGGGCTCCTCCGAGTTACCCTGCAGCTGGAGGCATGGGTCTCCAAGTGTTTATCTCACAGGCACCTGAGCAGTCGGAGCAGGGCTGGACCAGCAGGCCGGCAGGTGGATGGAGTAGAAGCAGAGACAACTCCTCAGTCACAGCCACCGAGAATGAATGGGCGGGAAGCATGTGTGGGCTGCGGCCTTGTAAACGAGGGGCCAGAATCAGTCAGCGTGGGCTCAGCTGACGTTTGTTGGATGATGGATGGATGGGTGGATGGATGGATGGATGGACGGATGGATGGGCAGATATGTAGGTGGATAAATGGACGGATGGATAGTTGGGTGGACGAGCAGATGGGTAAATGGATGGATGGATGAATGGATGGGTGGGTGGGTGAGTGGATGGATGAATGGATGGATGGATGATAGATGGATGGGTGGGTTATGGATGGATGGATGATGGATGGATAGATGAATAGGTGGATGGATGGATAGATGGATGGGTGGATGGATGGATAGATGGATGGGTGGGTGATGGATGGATGGGTGGATGATGGATGGATAGATGAATAGGTGGATGGTTGGGTGAGTGAATGGATAGATGGGTGGATGGATGGATGAATGGATGGATGGGTGGGTAGATGGATGGATGGATGGTTGGGTGAGTGACTGGATGGATGGGTGGATGGATGGATACTTTGTTGGATTGATGGATGGATGAGTGGGTGAATTGTGATGGATAGACGAATGAATGAATGTATGGACAGCAAAACAAAAGAGGAGGCTGGTTCCCAGTCAGTTCCTTTGAATTAGCTTCCTGGGACAGTCATAACAAATGACCACATACTGAGTGGATTAAAACACCATAATTTTTTCCTCTGACATTTTGTAGGCCAGAACTCCACAGTCAAAGTTTCTACAGAGCGGTGCTCCCTCTTATGGCTCCAAGGGAGGGTCCTTCCTGCCTCTTCCAGTTTCTCGGGGCTCCAGGTGTTCCTGGGCTTGTGGTCGCCTCCCTCCAGCCTCTGCTTCCATCTTTGCACAGACGTCTTCTGTCTGTGTGTTTCTGCATCAATCTGTGCGTCTTCTGTTTTCACAAGGACACCGGTCACACTGGCTTAGGATCCACCCTAATGGGCTAACGTTAACTTATATCTTAATCACATCTTCATAGACTGTCTTTCCACATAAGGCCACATTCGCAGGCACCAGGGTTGAATACATCTTAATAAATTCTCCTTGAAGTCTTGCTGTCTTCATCCTAGTCAGAGGGAGAGAGAAGGTGCTCTGGAGAAGTCGCGACCTGGGACCTTGCCCAAATGCCCCCACTCTGAGCCCCTCACTTGCTCACGGAACCCTGCTGCAAAGCACAAGAACAAGTTCCATAAGAACAGTATCGCCTAAAAGGGTCGTTTTAAAGACTGAGGAAGATCCACCTGTCTGTTCAACACTGGTGGCAAGCAAGTCCTTGATTGATTTCATGCTCGGGGGTTCATCCCGCATCTTGCAGGATTCCCTGTAGGCTGTCATTGTAGGTGTTCAGGTGGATTCCTGGAACCGTCATGATGTCCCTCTGAGAATGTTGTTGACATCCCTTTACACATGGGGAGACTGAGGCAGCAAGTGACTCTGTTACCTTCTCAAAGTCATCCAGCCAGCTGATGGTCTACACTGCCTTATTATTACGGTGATGATGATAATGGTGATGGTGGTGGTGATAATGATGGGTGGTGGTGATGATGGTGATTGATTGATGGTGATGATGGTGTGGTGATAATAATGGTGATGGTGGTGGTGATAATGATGGTGATTGATTGATGGTGATTGATTGATGGTGATGATGGTGGTGGTGATAATGATGGTGATTGATTGATGGTGATGGTGGTGGTGGTGATAATGATGGTGATTGATTGATGGTGATTGATGGTGATAATGATGGTGATTGATTGATGGTGATGATGGTGGTGGTGATAATGATGGTGATTGATTGATGGTGATTGATTGATGGTGATAATGTTGGTGATTGATTTATGGTGATGATGGTGGTGGTGATAATAATGGTGGTGGTGATAATGGTGGTGATTGATGGTGGTGGTGGTGACGCTAATAATAATGGTGATGGTGGTGGTGATGGTGGTGGCGATAATGATGGTGATTGATGGTGATGATAAGGACTGCTCCGTGCACGGGGAATCTGAACCCTCTCTCTGACGGCTGTTCTTGATGCTAAAATACGAGCCCACGTGGAGATGGTGGAAGTGTTCTAGAACTAGGCAGGAGCGGAGCTGGCAGCATGCGGTGAATGCCCTGAACGCCAGTGGAGCCCATGCTTTCAAACCGTGAGCTGTACCTCCGTTTTAAAAAGAGAGAGGAAAGAGGCAGCTGCCGGCCGCCACACCCCCACGCTTGACTTCCTCATCCCGGGCTATAAACACTGTCTGCCCGAGCTTTTGCTGAGCCTGGCCGGCTCCTGCAGGTTCTGAGTCACGCTCACAGGAAGCCAATGGCGCGGGTGTTGCTGAGGTCCCCCCACCACAAGCTGCCTGTCCCCGCCACGGGTGGCCGATTTCCTTTCCAAGCTCAGCTCCCTTCTAAATAAACACCGCCATCGCCATTTCTAAACAGCCATGCAAATGATGGACGGCCAGGTCTGGGCACCAGAGCGGGACCGGGGCTGCTGGCTTTGTACAGCCTCCCTCCCGTCTGTGGCTTTCTTTTAAAATTAGTATTCCTTTATTTATTTGCTGCACTAGGTCTTAATTGTAGCATATGGGAACTTTCCCTGAAACACGAGGGCTCTAGTTCCCCAGCCAAGGATTGCACCCAGGCCCCCTGCAGTGGGAGCATGGAGTCTTAGCCACAGAACCACCAGGGGAGTCCCCCTGGTTCAGACCACGAGGTGCCTTACAACCGGGCTGATCTGTGAAAACATAACTCTTTGTCCACGTTTTTTGTCCTTGTTTAGTCACTCTGCCGTGTCCGACTCTTTTGCGACCCCATGGACTGTAGCCGGCAAGGCTCCTCTGTCAATGGGATTCTCCAGGCAAGAATCCTGGAGTGGGTTGCCATTTCCTCCTCCACTGTCCACGTTGATTAAAATGGACCATGCAAGAGAGAGGATGGGGAACCAGACAGGATACCAGGGACCTGAGAGGCTTATAGAGACAGGAGTGAAGTGTAGGGCTCAGGAAGCTTACTGAAGAGCAGAGAAGATAGATGGACATGGACGAATAGAAAGATGGATAGGTGGATGGATGAATGGGTGAAGAGAGATGGTGGATGGATGGATAGATACATACATGATGGATGGACAGATAGACAAATGGATGAAAAGACAGATGGGTAGGTGCATGGATAGATTACAGATAGATGATAGGTGGATATAGATACTAGATGATACTTAGATGGATGAATGATGCTCAATGATAGATGATAATGGATGGGTGGATGATAGACAGATGATGATAGATAGATATGGATGGATAGGAAGACGGATAGATGGATGGATGATGGTTAAATGATAGATCATAATAGATGGATGGATGGATGGATGGATGGATGGGAGATAGATGATAGGTCTTTAGATACTTAGATGATTCCTAGATGGATGAGTGATGGTTAAATGATACATGTTAGCAGGTAGATGGATGGGTGAATGGATGGGAGATAGATGATAGGTCTTCAGATACTTAGATGATTCCTACACGGATGAGTGACAGGTAGATGATCAGTGATGATGGATACATGCATAAGTCGATGAAGTCTCTTGAGCTAGGTCAGGATGTCTCAGACTCACCACTATTGACACCTGGGGATGCACGACTCTCTGATGTGGTGAGTCCCGCACCCCACGGCATCCCTGGTCTCCACCTACCACGTGCCAGGACACCCTTCTGGAGGTGATGACAACCAGAAACAGCTACACACACCGCTGAGTGTCCCCAGTGGGCGGGGGCGGCCTGATCACCCACGGTAGAAAGCCCTTGACCGCCGCAGGGTCCAGTTTAAATAGCTGCAGCTGGTGGACAGACCGCCCATGGTTTTGAGGGACGCTGATACTCGAGACAGCGGCCAGAACATCAGTGTTAGCTGGCTGGCGTCCAGCGCAGTGTGACCAAGGGCCGCCCTTGACTCTTGGCCCAAAGCTGCTTCTGCGTGTCCAGCTGGGGCTCCGTCGTGAGGATGGATCTGTAGACAGGCCCCAATCCTCTGGGAAGCTGTGAAGGCCAGAGGGGAAGACCACAGGGCCACCCGTAGCATCACGGAGTGGGCCATCACGGTCTGGCCTCACCGTGAGAAGGTGTGTGCGTCTGTCTGGTGAGGCCACTGGGAGTCTGCTTCTTCCCACAGATTGAGATACACCCCTAGCTGTGTGTCTGACCATGGCCACCCCGTGACCTAATGACTAAACCTCAATTTCCTCTTCCATCAAATGAGAAAAACACCACTTTCTCATCACAATGATGCTGCACTTAAAAAAAAAAGAGAGCTTCTATAAATATAAAACTACATAGGCGAGAGGTGTCCACCAGCAAAACGGGTCTAACTGGCTCTTGAGAGGGTGTCCTTATCTCTCCCGAGCCTCAGTCTAGAAATCCATTCAATGGGTATATCAGCAGTCCTTGGTCTTTAACGTTAAACTGGCTCTGTGACTCCATCACGGGACGTGGGGTAAATTAAGGACACGTTGGTTGTGGGCTCAGTGATGATTTTCTGGTCTTGAGGATTGGTGGGCTCCCAACATTGCCCCATTGGGTCTCTAGATTAGAGACAAAATATCCTGGGACTTCTCAGTCTCCGTGATCACAGGAGTTGTTTCCTTATAATATATACGCTATTGGCCCTGATTCTCTGGAGAACGCTAATGTGCTGTGGTGTGCTCAGTCACTTGGTCATCTTCGACTCTGTGCAACCCCATGGACTGTAGCCCTCCAGGCTCCTCTGTCCATGGGATTCTCCACGTGAGAATACTGGAGTGGGTGGGTTGCCATGCCCTCCTCCAAGGGATCTTCCTGACCCAGGGATAGAACCCTGCATTGGCAGGTGGATTCTTTACCAGGGAAGCCCCAAAGCTAACACAAGTATTAAAAGGATGGATGATTAGATAGATAGATCCATATTTATTTATAGATGATAGATAGATAGATCATGAATGGTTGGATGGGGAAGAATAGAAACACAAGATAGATGATAGATACATGATAGATGGATGTATATACTTATCTATGGATTAACTAGATACATAGATACATACAGATGATTAAGGAAAAGGCTTATGAGTGTGGAAGATCAGTCGTGCCCAACTCTTTGAGACCCCACGGACTGCAGCATGCCAGACTTCGCTCTCCTTCACCATCTCCCAGAGTTTGTTCAAACTCATGTTCATGGTAGATCGTGATAAGTCCCAGTTCTGCTGGGTAGACCAGTAGTCTGGAGGCCCACGGAAATGATGATTTTGTAGGTTGCATCTGAAGTCTGTCTGGAGGCAGAATACCATCTTCCTTGGAGGACCTCCGTTTCTTTTCTCCAAAAGCTTTCAGCTGATTAGACGAGGCCCACCCATGTTATGACAGGTCATCTGTTTTGCTCAGAGTTCAATGCTTTAAATGTGAATCACAGCTTTAAAAAAAAAAAACATCTGCACAGCAACATCTAGACAGGTAACTGACCACATATACGGATATTGTATAGAGAAGGAAATGGCGACCCACTCCAGTGTTCTTGCCTGGAGAATCCCACGGACAGAGGAGCCTGGCAGGCTACAGTCTATGGGGTCGCAAAGAGTCAGACATGACTGAGCGCACACGCACACACACGCACACACACGGATACTGTAGACAAAATTCACTGTACTGGTTTGATAGCAGCTCGCCTGGACTACGTCAGGTCCCCGAGGCCTGACTTAAGGCTGACCCTGCCTCTCATGGCCTGGCCTGGCTCCCAAGGACCCGATCAGCTCCCTCAAGTCTCCGCTGTGCCCTACATCGGGCCCCCGGACCTGATCACACCCCTTGGTTTCTGTGACCAGCCCCTTAGTCCTCACACTTGGGGCCCCGGGGGTCTCGGCCACTCCCCCAACCCTCCCTGTATCCACTCCTGTGGGTGTCGACACTCGCAAGGCGTATCCACTGTCCCAGGGAACCACGTGTGTCCAGAGAATGGAAGCAGCCAGGACTCCATCGTGACGCTCCTGAGTCCCTGGGATGCGGTGATATGCCTCAGCTTCTAGTCACCATGGCAACCACGGAGCAGGGAATCTCTCAAGAGTCCTTGGGGATCTGGGGTGGGCAGGAACCGCCCCCCTACCCCTTCATCCAACAGACCTCTTGCCTTGCCAAGAGCGTGAGCCTGTTTCTCCTCCCTGGATGGCAAACCTCCAGGCTCATCCTACAGGGGCTAAGAGCATGAGAGAACATGTTTTCTTCTCTCGTACGAGTCTTTGTGTGGAGGTGTTTTTTTTTTTTTCCTTTCTTTATCCTCCCCAAATTAAAAAAAAAAAGAAAATGACATATTTGTTTATTTGTGGCTGTGCTGGGTGTTCATTTGCTGTGCGTGGGCTTTCTCTAGTTGCAGCAGGAAGGGGCTTCTCTCTGGTTATGGTGCAGGCTTCTCATCACGGGGGCTTTTCTTGTTGCAAAGCCCAGGCTCTAGAACACGGGATCAGTAGCTTCGGTGCACGGGCTTAGCCGCCCCAGACAGGGGATTGAACCCGTGTCCCCTGCACTGGCAGGCAGAGTCTTCACCACCAGCCCACCAGGGAAGTCCAGTCCCCTCGACTTTTATTGAGACCTAAGTGATCAGAACACTGTGTTGAGTGCAAAGTCTGCGGCATGGCAGTGTGGCTACCACGTGGAGCAGGATTTAAGAAGGAAAAACAAAGATGCTTTGGTTAGTATCGATCAGCATATATTTCTGTTACGAAGTTTAGAAATGCACCCTAACTCTCTCAGTCATGTCCGACTCTTTGTGACCCCATGGACTGTAGCCCTGCCAGGCTCCTCTGTCCATGGGGATTTCTCCAGGCAGATATACTGTCGTGGGTTGCTGTTTCCTCCTGCAGGGGATCTTTCCAACCCAGGGATCAAATTCAGGTCTCCTGCATTGCAGGCAGATGCTTTCCCGTCTGAACCACTTATTTTTTTCCCCCTAATCTAAGCGAGCAGATTCTGAATGCTGTGGTCAGAGCCCAAGTGGAGACATCTTTTGTTATGTCTTCGGAGATTCAGCAGATGTATCAGGACAGACAGAGTCAATTTTTTTTTTTGATTCCCCACCACAGTGGGAAACCCAGGGTCCTTGGTCGTCAGTGCCCCGAGGTGTTACGTGATGTTTGTCATGCCCTTCACGGAAAGATAAACATCTGCTTCCTACGATCTTATCACCTTCTCAAGCATCAGCCCCTGGTCTCCTCTTGTCACCCAGGAAACCCAGCCCTTCTCCACCCAGGGGCCCTGCCTCTGGGTTGCTGGAGATGGGGCCTCAGATTTGAAGTGTGCAGAGCACAAGTGTTCAGTGGCTTGTAGCCCACAGCGCAGCTGAATGGTCAGAGCACAGAGAAAGTTCTCGTGTTCATTCACTCGGCGGGAAAGCAGCAGAATGACCTGATGCCTAGTCCGTCACGCATCTTGCCGACCGGGGAACGCCAAAATACTGCTGACTTAGACGTGGGACCGTTAGGGGCTGAAATGGGCACCTCGGAAGTTCAGCTGGGGAACGTCATCACCCCCAAGACCTCAAAATATGACCCCCCCTCTTTTTTTTTTTTTTTGGAAATAAGGTCCTTACAGAGGACAGTCTTTTAAGATCCTTTTTGCAGCAGAGTCCTCTGGGGTGTGGTCCCTAATCCAGGGATCCTCCAGGCAGCTGAGTGGTAAAGAAGCCGCCTGCCCATGCAGGAGATGGGGGTTCAAGCCCCGGGTCGGGAAGATCCCCTGGAGGAGGACATGGCAACCCACTCCAGTATTCTTGCCTGGAGAATTCCATGGAAAGAGGAGCCAGGGGGGCTACAGTCCACGGGGTTGCAGAAGAGTTGGACATGACCGAGCAGCTGAGAATGCATGTATGCACCACAAGGGTCAGAGACCATGAAAACCAGTACACGGAGTGTCATTCACCCCAGATTTCCTTAGCTACGTCCGGACACGGCAGACATAATGATAATGTCCACGCAGTTCCCAAACGGAGCATCTCCTGGGCCTCCAGCAAACCTCACACATTTCAAAGGATGAGACGCATTCGGGACACACAGTCTGACCCTCATGGAATTAGGCTGCAAGCCAGCAACTAAAACAGGTCCAACGATCCTTCAAGGGCTGGACGATTCCAAATAACCCGAGGGTGAGAGAAGGAATCGTGAGAGAAACAGAGGAGATTTTTCACGAATGACACGGTGAGCAAAATAAGCTGAGGTTGCGTGCTCAGTGGTGTCTGACTCTTTGCAACCCTGTGGACTGTAGCCCCGCCGGCCTCCTCTGCCCATGGCATTCTCCAGGCAAGAATACCGGAGTGGGTTGCCATGTCCTCCTCCGTGGGGTCTTTCCGAACCAGGGCTCGAACCCCCGTCTCCTGCATGGGCAGGCGGGTTCTTTACTGACTGAGCCATCAGGGAAACCCGTGACAATCTCTAAGTCTGCCCATGGTGCTGCCAATGGCATAATTTCATTCTTTTTCATGGCTGAGTAATATTCCACTCTGAATGTGTAGCACTCTGCAACTACTCCTGTGTCAATGAACATTTAGGTTGCTTCCATGTCTTGACTGTTTTGTAAACTCATTCATATTATTTTTTTAAGTTCTACATACATACAAAAATAATGTATTTGTCTTTCTCTGAATCATTTCACTTAGCACAAGAGGGGTGGTGTCCTTGAGTCTTTTCGTGGGGACGGAATAGATGTAGCATCATATTTACCATCTGAGCTGCCAGGGAAGCCCCCTACGACTCAGATTTCCTTGTGAAAAATGCCCGCAAAGTCACGCTTCCTCATTTTAATGTTTTTAACATTTCAACACGCAGTTACAATGCCATAGGAATGAACAGTGAAGCAGGAAATGGCAATGCACTCCAGTATTCTTGTTTGAGCTGAGCAGATACAAACCGTTATGTACATGATGGGTCATTAACAATGTCCTACTCTATAGCGTGGGGACTATATTCAATACCCTGTCATAAACCACAGTGGAAAAGCATATGAACAAGAATGTATCCATGTGTATCAATGAGTCACTTTGTTGCACAACAGAAATTAACACAACATTGTAAATCAAGTATACTTCAAAAAATAAGTAAATAAAGAATAAATAATAAGGATAATAATATAAATAATATAATAATAAATAATAAAGAAATTAATAGAAACTTAACTGACATACGAGCTGCATATGTGTGTGTGTGTGTGTGTGTGACTCAGTCGTGTCCGACTCTTTCGTGACCCTGTGGACTGTAGCCTGCCAGGCTCCTCTGTCCATGGGATTCTCCAGGCAAGAATATTGGAGTGGGTTGCCATTTCCTCCTCCAGGGGATCTTCCCAACCCAGGGATGGAACCCAGGTCTCTTGTGTCTCCTGCATTGGCACATGGGTTCTTTACCACTGAGTCTCCTGGGAAGCCAGGTACAGGGTTTTATAAACCTTTAGCTGTGCAAATCTTCCTTTTCATTAAATGCACTGGAAG
Organism: Bos taurus; assembly: GCF_002263795.3. NCBI lineage: Eukaryota > Metazoa > Chordata > Mammalia > Artiodactyla > Bovidae > Bos > Bos taurus. Next base: position 119,540,124 of record NC_037330.1, on the reverse strand, counting down.
ATCTGTACCGGGATTCACCTCCTCCAGGGAATAAATAACATCCAATACATTGTTTTAAACAAAGGACATCAACCCTGAATATTCTCTGGAAGGACTGATGTTGAAGCTGAAGTTCCAATGTTTTGGCCACCTCGTGCGAAGAGCTGACTCACTGGAAAAGACTCTGGTGCTGGGAGGGATCGGGGGCAGGAGGAGAAGGGGACGACAGAGGATGAGATGGCTGGATGGCATCACCGACTCGATGGACGTGAGTTTGAGTGAAGTCCGGGAGTTGGTGATGGACAGGGAGGCCTGGCGTGCTGTGGTCCACGGGGTCGCAAAGAGTCAGACACGACTGGGCGACTGAACAGCAACAAAACTACTGTGTATGAGGGCTGCACGATATATTTATGCTGCTCTGATCAGTTTTCACCCGAGGACCACTCACTCGGAGGAAAGCTTTTAGCACGTCGGCCCTGTGCTGCTACAGGAAGTAAAAACCATCTCGACGTGTCGATGCTAACACCTGTTTTTTGTCGTCTTGAGTTGGACGAGGTGATAAAAAATGTGCCAAGGTAGATTTGGACGACGTTAAATTTAGACTCTGCAAAAATGATCAAAATGAAAGACAAGTTCGCAGAGAGCAAGCAGTAAAGTGAACTTTAAGAAAAAGATTTAAAGGAAAAAGGACAGGAATATTGCGACATTTTTCCCATCGTTTTTTGAAAGTTTTTTTTTTTATGGACCATTTTTAAAAGCTTTATTGAATTTGTTCCAGTCTTGCTTTTGTTTTAATGTTTTGGGTTTTTTTGGCCGAAAGTCACGTGGGATCCGAGCTCCCAGGCCGGGGGATGGAATCTGTATCACCTCGGAAGGCGAGGTCTGAACCGCTGGACACCGGGGACATCCCTCCGCAGTCTTTATACATACAGCTTCTCCACGGGCTGTTTCGATGAATCATGGAGCGTATTTCACCAGAAAGAGTTAGCCCGCCCTGAAAACCCTCACAAAGGTCAACCAGCAGTTGTACCTTTAAATGGCGTGTGGTTCACGGCGTGTCGGGAAAGCACATGCCTCCTTTGAAACTTAACGTGTTAGCTGTCAACCTTGAAAGTCTTTTGTCGTGCACAGAGAAAGTTATCATTGCTCGTGTCCCCTGCGGGCTGCTACAAAGGACCATGAACTGGGTCAGGGAGGAGGGAAGGGAGCTTAAAACCACAGGCATCCGTCAAACTCATCTTCGCAGAGGCAGAGGGACGGGGCGGGCTGGGGAGGGGGCCTGGGATGTGTCCGCAGGAGCATAAAGAAATCCACTCTGTTCTCAGCGTGCTCCTGGGGGTCTCTTTCCACCCACCGCACACCTGGAAAGCGATTTGTTTTCCCAAGTCCGGAAGCGAAAGACGGACAGAAACTCAGAGACACGGGAAACCCTGCAGGTCCCGGCCAGTCACGGTGCCGATGGCTCACAGGCCTGACACTTCGTGCTTGTTGGGAGTCATCTCCCGACACAGACAGAGCTGGGCCCAGGCCCGGACACCCGGGGATGGTCTCACACCCTGGCACGCTGTTCTGTGGTCACCGGAGAAGGTCAAGGTTAGAAAAGTCCCTGCCTTGGATTTTCTTGGACTTTCCCCACACACGGGACGTGGATTTCATCTCTGGTCGTGGCAGGAGCAGAAGGGGACGACAGAGGATGAGATGGTTGGATGGCATCACCGACTCCATTGAGTAAACTCCGGCAGTTGGTCATGGACACGGAAGCCTGGAGTGCTGCAGACCATGGGGTCACAAAGAGTCAGACACGACCAAGCACCTAACAGTCTTGCCTCTGCACCACTTAGAAGGACCCTGAGGTGACTGCAGGCGACCTGGGCTACCCGTGGTCATCTCCCAGCCCAGGGCAGCCCCAACGAGATGGGTTAGGTAGCCACGTGGAGTCTCCATGCTCTGCATAGGACACCAAAAGCTCACACCAGAATCAGTGTAGAAATTTTCTTTTTTCCCCTCTACCCAATCTAAGAAGCTTTTTTATATTTTAGCTTGATGATTTTTTTTATCTTATGTGATTTGATTTTGCTTCAGATTCTTTTACATTACACATTATTACAAGACACTGAATGTAATTCCTTGGGCAGGAACTCAGTGTTTATCTGCTTTATATGTGGTGGCTGCTGCTGCTGCTAAGTCGCTTCGGTCGTGTCTGACTCTGTGCGACCCCACAGACCGCAGCCCACCAGGCTCCCCAGTCCCTGGGATTCTCCAGGCAAGAACACTGGAGTGGGTTGCCATTTCCTTCTCCAATGCATGCAAGTGAAAAGTGAAAGTGAAGTCGCTCAGTCGTGTCCGACTCTTAGCAACCTCATGGACTGCAGCCTACCAGGCTCCTCCGTCCATGAGATTTTCCAGGCAAGAGTACTGGAGTGGGTTGCCACTGCGTCCGTCTGCTAATCCCAAACTCCTGATTTATTCCCCCTCTTGGCTTTCCTGGTGGCTCAGTGGTAAAGAATATGCCTGCCAGTGCAGGAGACATGCATTTGATCCGTGGGTCAGGAAGATCCCCTGGAGGAGGCCATGGCACCCCACTCCAGTATTCTTGCCTGGAAATCCCATGGAGAGAGGAGCCTGGAGGGCTACCGTCCACGGGGTCACAAAGAGTCAGACACGAGCGAGCGACTAACACTTTTGCTTTCTTTCACTTCAGCTACTTAACAACAACACCAAATGCATATTTTACCTTATTGAAAATATTTTTCGTGTTACTTTATCTCACTTTATTTTGTTTTTAAGTGCGATGTTTAAGAACAGATTTCTTAGTGCGTAATACAAAACCGTTCTCAGTGGGCACAATGGCTCAGGCAGGTCGGACCGCCTGTGAGTGTGATCACACAGGATCCGTGTTTTTGTGAGTTTCTCTCACTGGGCATCACGTCCTGAGGGTTCCTCTCTGTTGCTGCCTGTGTCACAGTGTCCTTCCTTTTTCACGGTTGTATAATATTCCACGGTACAGATGGCCCTCACTCTGTGTAAATCTATTCCTCAAACAATTAAAAATAGAGCTACCGTATGATCTAGCCATCCCAGGTCTGGATCTATGTTGTTGTCATCGTTCAGTCGCTACGTTGCATCCGACTCTTTGTGACCCCATGAACTGCAGCACGCCAGGCCTCCCTGTCCATCACCAACGGCCAGAGTCCATCCAAACCCATGTCCATCGAGTCGGTGATGCCATCCAACCATCTCATCCTCTGTCCTCCTCTTCTCCTCCTGCCCCCAATCCCTCCCAGAATCAGGGTCTTTTCAAATGAGTCAGTTCTTCGCATCAAGTAGCCAAAGGATTGGAGTTTCAGCTTCAGCATCAGTCCTTCCAATGAACACCCAGGACTGATCTCCTTCAGAATGAACTGGTTGGATCTCCTTGCAGTCCAAGGGACTCTCAAGAGTCTTCTCCAACACCACAGTTCAAAAGCATCAATTCTTTGGCACTCAGCTTTCTTCGTATGATTTCCTAAATAGTTCCTAATTAGCAGCTTTTCCAAAACAAACTAATATTAAATATATTCCAACGAAACCTCATTTCAAGTTACTACAGTTTCTCATCATCAACTAGCAAGTTTTAGGAAGTGATTCCTGAATCTGTTTCGGTGAGACTTACTTTGTTTTACCCTTGTTTTTAAAAGAGGTACTATGAAAATGCGTAAAATCCCCTCTGGTGACCTGATCCAGTGCCACCGGCTCCCCCCCTACCCTGTCCCCCTGCAGGGACCCCACCGTGAAAAAGAGGAAGCTTTTCCATCGCGGAGGGTTCTGCCCCCGGGCAGAGTTTCGTAACGTTTGCGCATTTAATTAAAGCGTTCAGCTGACAGATTACCGTTAAAAGGAGGCCCACTGTGTCCCCAGAAGGTTGCGGACCCTGTCGGTTGAAGGGCTGGTGGGCGGACGGGCGGTAGGGTCCCCAGAAGACGCAGGAAAGCTGTCCTTCGGCCCCATTTCTGTGATCTGGCGTCTGTGATCTGGCATCTGTGATCTGGGCTTTCCCCCTCTGAAGGGGGCCGGGAGGGTCTCCCCACCGCCCGGCTCAAGTCTGCTCACCTAGGACGGCCACCCTCCTTGCAGCCACGTGAGTCACGGGACCCGGGATGGGGCGGGGGGACCACGAAGGGGACAGTGTCCCCCACGGAGGCCCCGGGAGGCTTGGGGACACAAAGTGTCCATTTTAACAATGTTTGTTAATGGGGTTCCCAGGGGGCGCTACTGGTAAAGAACCCGGCTGCCAACGCAGGAGATATAAGAGACGCTGGGGCGATCCCTGGGTCGGGAATATGCCCTGGAGGAGGGCATGGCAACCCATTCCAGTATTCTTGCCTGGTGGGCTACGGGCCATGGGGTCGCAAAGACTCAGGCACAACCGATTTTGTGCCGAGAGGGCTCACATCACATCAGCTCTTCTCAAGACTGTGTGAGTGTAACGCGGGCACCCCAGAGCCATAAGGGTTACTCATGGGGTTTGCAGAGAGAGGACAAAGGATGTGAACGGGTTATGAGATGGGGGCTCTAATGATGCCTAAGGCGTACGGGGAAACGTCCCCCATCCTTCCACACCCTAAGGTGCTCTTGTTGTCATGCCTGGCTGAGATGGAAACAGTGGCTCTGAGTTGAGAAATCTGCCTAAGATCCAGAGGCAGGGAGGGGAGAAGGTGGGTGCCCATGGCTGAGGGCACATGGCTACCGTGGTGTCCAAGCCTTGGTCAAAGGAGGAGATGAGGGCTCTGTGGACTTCTGTCTTCCCACTGGAAGGGCGGGGCACACTGGCTCCTGGTGGATGAGTCATAACAGTTTTGGTGGGAAACGATAGAAACTTGGCTCATGAGAAGCAGAGGTCAATGCAGAAACCGACTAGCTGGGTCATCAGAAATGTCGGGGCAGCTTCAGGAATGGCTTGATCCAGGGGCTGAAGTCATCATTTATGCCCTGTCCGTTCCTGTATTCTCTGAGCAGGGGGACACCAGGGGACTGGATACAGGTCAGTGCAGGGGACATGAGGGGCTTGGACGCCAGGTCAGTGCAGGGGACACGAGGGGCCTGGACGCCAAGTCAGGGCAGGGGACATGAGGGGCCTGGACGCCAGGTCACTTCAGGGGACACGAGGGGCCTGGACGCCAGGTCAGGGCAGGGGACACAAGGGGCCTGGACGCCAGGTCAGGGCAGGGGACACGAGGGGCCTGGACAGGAGCTCAGTGCAGGGCACACAGGGGCCTGGATGCCAGGTCAGGGCAGGGGACACGAGGGGCCTGGACATCAGGTCACCTCAGGGGACACAAGGGGCCTGGACGCCAGGTCACCTCAGGGGACACGAAGGGCCTGGACATCAGGTCACCTCAGGGGACACGAGGGGCCTGGATGCCAGGTCACCTCAGGGGACACTAAGGGCCTGGACAGCAGGTCCCATTCAGCAGGAGACACGAGGTGATGGCTGAGTAGCTTGTCCAGAGCCCCAGCCCCGGGGCCGGTCCCCATCCCCAGCGTCCCTCCATCTGTTGCTCCCCGTGCGTTCCTCTGCCCTCTGCCTGTGAGATCACAGAGAGCATCCAGCATCCCTCGACCTCTCACCGGCTCCCTCCCTGCCTTCCGTCATTACCAGGAACACCCTCGTGTCAGGCTCTGAACTCAGCACAGAGCTGACCATGTCCCACACCAGGCCCTTCACCCCTCTGCACCTCAGGGTCCCCAGAGAGCCCCGTGGACAGAGGTGCGTGGCTGGCTGCAGTCCACAGGGAGGCAAGGAGTCGGACACGACTGAAGTGACTTAGCACGCACACCCATAGGACGATGCCCCCTAAACACCAGACGATGTGGCCCGAGGGCTCCAGGAACCGGGGCCCGACCCTTCATGCTCTTCCCTCTGGGACGCAGGGTCAGGAAGGAGTCGTCTGTGACCTTCGCAAAGAAGGGAATGAGAACCGTAGCCACCGGCCAGCTCTCCTGGTCCACGGAGGCATCTGGGAACATGCTTCGTGTGAACAGTGAGGATGCCCAGGCCATCTCTTCCTTCTGTTCAAGTCCTGGCGGGCATTCAAGGAGCCTCGGGGACCGCAGACCCAGACACGTGGGTGGGCGGTCAGCTCGAGACACCCGGCACTGACCGAAGGGGTGCGGACGATGGAATCAAGGGAGGGACGGTCTCCAAATGAGGGGTGAACAGGGAGCCAGGGAGTTCGCGGGGCAGCAGGTCAGTGAGATACAGCAAAGCACCCCAGACCCAGCCTTACGTTTCCCCTGGTGTTCACGAGGCTTTTTTTCAAAACGAAGCCAGCATTTGCATCATATGCAGTTAACCCTTCAAAGTAAGCAATACATGTGTGTGTGTAAGTCGCTCAGTCGTGTCTGATTCTTGGACCCCGTGGACTGCAGCTCCGCCAGGCTCCTCGGTCCATGGGATTCTCCCGGCAAGAACACTGGACTGGGTTGCCATTTCCTTCTCCAATGCATGAGAGTGCAAAGTGAAAGTGAAGTCACTCAGTCGTGTCCGACTCTTAGCGACCCCGTGGACTGCAGCCTACCAGGCTCCTCCATCCATGGGATTTTCCAGGCAAGAGTACTGGAGTGGGGTGCCATTGCCTTCTCCGACGCTGTAGCCTGGAAGCCCCCAGAAGCTGGAAGAGGCGGGAAGGACCCTCCCCTGGAGCCTCTGGATGGAGCTCAGCCCTGGGACCCCTTGAGCTCAGAAGTCTGGTCCCTAGGACTCGGGGAGGATGGATGTCTGTGGTTTTAACCCCCCAGTGTTGGGTTCTGGCAGCCCCAGGAGACTGACCAATACTGGCAAGTTTCCACTCTCTCTGTGGGCACTGGGAAGCCACAGTCACCAGTTGGCACTTTCTACTATAAACCAGAGCCCAGCCTTCCACACCTCTTTATTGGTTCGTCTCTGCTTCCTTTCTGGCCCCGAAGAAAAGCCCAGGCATGTGGGCAGCCCCTCCTCCCACCCATTGTGGAACCGTCACTCACTTGCTCAGTCGTGTCTGACTCTTTGCGACCCCATGGGCTGCAGCACGCCAGGCCTCCCTGTCCATCACCATCTCCCAGAGGTTGTTCAAACTCATGTCCATCGAGGCGGTGATGTCATCCAACCATCTCATCCTCTGTCGTCCCCTTCTCCTCCTGTCCCCAATCTTTCCCAGCATCGTGGTCTTTTCCAATGAGTCAGTTCTTCAAATCAGGCATCCAAAGTATTGGAGTTTCAGCTTCACCATCAGTCCTTCCAGTGAATATTTAGGGCTGATCTCCTTTAGGATGGACTGGTTGGATCTCCTTGCAGTCCAAGGCACTCTCAAGAGTCTTCTCCAACACCACAGTTCAAAAGCATCCATTCTTCGGCGCTCAACCTTCCTTACGGTCCAACCAACTCTCACATCCGTACATGAAAAACCATAGCTTTGAGTAGACAGACCTTTGTCAGCAAAGTGATGTCTCTGCTTTTTAATAGACTGTCTAGGTTTATCGTAGCTTTGTTTCCCAGGAGAATTAGCCGTTTTCTGACCTCATATTGCAGCCCTCTGGCCCTGCAGCTCCCTCTGAGGTTGGTGGCAAACGAGACTTCCTATGGAAGTCCACTGACATCTCCTCTTCCTCATTAAACAGCTTCCAAACTCTGCCCATTTCGCATTTACTCATTTCCAGACCTGACTCTTACCGACTGGGGGGCGGGTGGTCAGTGTCTGACCGTGTATCTCCAAACATCTGTATTCGTTTCGCTCGTAACCCAGATACAGGCTGATGGTCAGACCATCAGCTAACTCTCAGCGAAGCGCCGTGTCTTTCCCAGGCTCCAGATGAAAACCAGAATTAAGTTGGCAAGCCATGAAATGTCCTTCTGCGCTCCCCTCCCCCCAGGTCATCTGGACCCTCTCCAGGGGACGGGCTCTTTGGAGACCCTTCCTCCGGGCCAGGTCAGATTCACCAGGTTTTCCCCATAGGTTGTGGTGTGTGGTCTGCCCAGCCTGGGAGACCCTCGTCTCTGACCTTCTCCAGCTGAGCTTGCAGGGGTCTGGGGGGATCCAGGCAGGAGACGTGTCTGTGGAGTTTTATGTCTAATACAGACTAGTGCCCAAGAGGGCTCACTGTGGCACCTTCGCTTAAAATATCTTTTTCTGGGGGAACGCCAAGCACCTCCTGAAGAAATCGCCAAGACGCGCAACTGGGTCTGTGTTCAGTGGCATGCGAGCGAGCTTTTCCATGTTGCCAGGGCTTCCCTGGTGGCTCAGGTGGTAAAGAATCTGCCTGCAAGGCAGAAGACACAGGTTCTATCCGTGGGTCAGGAAGATCCCCTGGAGGAGGGCATGGCAAGCCACTCCAGTATTCCTGCTGGGGGAAATCCCGTAGACAGAGGTGCCCATAGGGTCGCAAAGAGTAGGACGCAAATGAAGCGACATAGCACGCATACACTGGGGAATCAAGGGTGGGCAGAACTATCTATATATCGCTGCCTCTATCTCTTCGTCTCTCTGACTTTCTCTGTCTACTGATCTGCTAAGCAAATCTCTCCCACTTCTTCACACAGCTGGCGTTCTGGTTCACCCACGAAGCAAGCCCTTGTGACTCTCACAATAGGTGCAACCTGCAAAGTCCTATTTCCCGGCAGGTCCGCCGCCCAACCCCCCTAGCCCAGGCCAGCTCTCTCTCTCTTTTTTTTTCTTTACACAGTGGCGCTTCACGTTAATTAATGCTTAATTAATGCATCAACTTTGAGTGGCTTCCTGCCTTAGAGACAGAGGCTAAATTTGCAGGTGTGATTCAGACCCGACGGCTGAGGAGTGCAGCTTGCCAATGGAAAAAAAAAAATTAAAGAACAAAACATTGTCATGCAAAAGAATAGCAGAGGTTTTTTTTTTTTTTTTTTTCTTCCCCCTTTGGGTAGAAAGTGGACTCTGGCTCGTTTGGCGAAGTCTGGAGAGCAGAGAGAAACACACGGGAGTCTGAGAACCCTAGGCTGGGTCGTGGAGAAGACAGATGGAAATCACACACGTGTGGGCATGCAAATGATCTGTGATTCTCTGCGCCCCGATTGTGCAACTGTGGGACATGTAAACGGGGGACAGAGATAAGAGCCCTGCGCGTGCCTGTGTGCTCAGCCGTCCCGCGATCCGAGAGCTCCACTCAGAGCACAGAGGGACGGCCGCCCGGTGCAGTCTCCATCAGCCACCCCGTCTCCACCGCTCCGCCTGCAGAGCAGAGTCCCTGAGGGGACGCCACACCAGAGGTAACGTCCCGGGGTGACAGAGACAGGGGAGGGACCCTGGAGAACGTGGACTCTGGAGGTCATCAGGTCCCACTTAGAGTGTGGTTCTGGCCTCAGAGTGGCCGGAGGGCCGTGGAAGATATCTTGCAAGCGCCCACGCCCGGCGTGGAGTAGAGTTCCCGTTTCCTCGCCGGCGGGCGGTGGATGTCGGTGTTTTCAGAGCTCAGTCATTCTGATACCCATCAGGTGGCAGCTTGTCCTCAGTGGGGTGTTACTTTACAATTCCCTGACGGGCTTACGACCTGTAGCTTCTTTTCCTGCGCCTCTTTGCTGTCTGGACAACTTCTTGGATGAAGCTCTTGGGTCTTTGGCCACCCCTTTTTCACTTGGGTTGTTTATTTTCCTACTGATATTTTAAGAGCTCTTTACATATTGTGGATTCTGGTCTTTTTTTTTTTTTCTCCCCCAGATACGTCTTTTGCAACTATTTCCCCCCAGTCTATGGCTTGTCTTATTTTATGGCCAGAGTTGTTGGCAGGGCACATATTTTTAATTTTGACAAAGTCCAGCTTATCTGTGATTTCTTTCATGGATTGTGCTTCTGGGGCTGTGTCTAAGATGTTAGAGAAATCCTAGTGACGGTTTCGGCCAAGCCAAGAAAAAAGGCATCACCACACACAGGGTAATCTGGGTTTTTCTTCAGCATTATTGTGTAGAAGTCTTACTGTTTTCTGTTCACATCTGGACTGTGATCCGTTTTGAGTTCATTACTACGAAGGGAGTGAGGTCTGTGTCTAGATTCTTTTTCTTTCCTGCATATGGATGAGTTGCTCCAATATCGTTTTTTAAAGGGACTGTCTTCGCTCCTTTTTGTCAAAGATCTTTGCTCGTTTTTGCCTTTTTTTTTTCTTTGCTCCATTATAATGCTTTTTGGTCACAGATCAGTTAAGCTCATGGAGAGTGTCTGCCTCTGTAGGCCCTGTTCTGTTGCATTGATCCATTTCTCTATCGTATCACCAATGCCGCACTGTCTTAAAAAAACATTTTTACCAAAAATATTCCTAAAAGGTCATGATTCTTTTTTTTTTCCACTTCACTATGGTTGGTGTAAAATAGTGTTTAAGTTACAGCTGTACAATCTAGTGATTCACAGTTTTTAAAGACAATACTCCCTTGACAGCTATCGTAAAATATTGGCTGTATTAACTGTGCTGTACAATATGTGTTTGTAGCTTTTTTTTTTGTATTTTCCCCAACACTTGTAAAATTATTTCTTCAGTTCAGTCGCTCAGTCGTGTCCCACTCTTTGCGACCCCGTGGACTGCAGCACGCCAGGCCTGCCTGTCCATCACCAGCTCCCAGACTTTGCTCAAACTCATGTCCATTGAGTCCGTAATGCCATCCAACCATCTCATCCTCTGTTGCCCCCTTCTCCTCCGGCCTTCAATCTTTCCCAGCATCAGGGTTTTTCCCAGTGAGTCAGTTCTTCGCATCAGGTGGCCAAAGGATTGGTGTTTTTCAGCTTCAGCGTCAGTCCTTCCAATGAATATTCGGGACCGATTTCTCACTGGAGCCTAGTGGCTTTACAATATGGTGTTAGTTTCTCTGCTTAACGGCAAACTGAATCAGCTATGAAAGTGTTAGCTGCTCGGTCGTGTCTGACTCTCTGCGACCCCATGGACTGTAGCCCTCCAGGCTCCTCTGTCCATGGGATTCTCCAGGCAGGAACACTGGGGTGGGTTGCCATCCCCTCCTCACGGTTTCTCATTAGTTAATCTATTTTATGCATAATATCCTTGTAGCTTATTTTATAGATGAGAGCTTGTGCCTCGTATTCCCCTCCCTCTGAATTTCCCTACCTCGCTTCCCTCCCACCCCACCATCTTGATGACTGTAATTACTACTGTAATTACTACAGCTTATTACTGTAATAAGTCTTGAAGTCAGGTGGTGTCAATGAGCCCATTTTCTCCTTCTCCTTAAGTTGTGTGTTGGCTATTCTGGACTTTTTGCCTCTCGCTAAGGGCTTCCCTGGTGGTTCAGATGGTAAAGAATCTGCCTGCAATGCAGGAGACCGAGGTTCAGTCCCTGGGTCCGGAAGATCCCCTGGAGAGGGGAACGGCAACCCACTCCAGTCTTCTTGCCTGGAGAATCCCATGGACAGAGGAGCCCAGTGGGCTGCTGTCCACGGGGTCGCAAAGAGTCGGACACCACTGAAGGGACTTAGCACATGCACATAGAGTCTAAAATCACTTGGTCAGTATCCGCGTCTCATAAAAGGTGTTAGAATTGCAGGGATGTCTCCAGTGCCCCCACATAGGCCCCTTCAGGCAAGGCTGACAGCCCCATCTGGGAAGACAGCAGAGTTCAGATGGGAGAGCGAACTTGCGGATGTCTCAGATACCCCTGCTTCCCGAGAGTTTGACATTTTCCTTCCAGCGTGTTCTCTCAGATCCCATCTTGCAATTGCTCAGCGGACACGGAGCCTCTGTCAAGGGCAGGCGTGGTGACTGTCCCTGTGGGTGATGGCACAGTTACAGCATGGCCTGGGCAACACAAAACTAGCAAAATGTCGGACTCCCCCGCAGTCCCAGTGTGTGAGACCATGTGCTTCCATGGCAGGGCGAGCAGGTTCCATCCCTGGTTGGGGAACTGACATCCCACCTTCCTCATGGAGCAGCTGTTTTATTTCTTTTCCAAATAAGAAAAATTGTAAAAGTAGAAGGAACTTAAAAAAAAAAAAAAAGGAGGAAAAACTTTAGATACTGGTTAGAGAAGATACTCCTGAGCTAGGTATGAAATATACATGACATAGTGGCAAGATTTTGTAACCTAAAGATAATGATAAAGATAAAAAGGGGATGAGATGATTGGATGGCATCACCGACTCGATGGACATGAGTCTGAGCAAACTCCAGGAGTTGGTGATGGACAGGGAGGCCTGGCGTGCTGCAGTCTATGGGGTCGTAGAGAGTCAGACATGACTGAACGACTGAACTGAACTGAACTGAAAGATAGAAAATACTGAGACTTCCCTGGTGGTTCAGAGGTTAAGACTTTGCCTCCCAGTGCAGGGGGAGTAGGTTCAATTCCTGGTCAGGGAGCTAAATTCCCACATGCCTTTTGGCCAAAAAGCCAAGACATAAAACAGAGGGAGTATTGGAGCAAATTCCATAAAGCAAACCACTTTAAAAAAAATGCTCCACTTGACAAAATGATCCATATGAAACACATCTTTAAAGATGCAAAATTCGAGTGCATCTATCAGACGCCACCAACAGAAGTAAAAGTTGCTCATTGTGTACAGAGAACTGCTGGCAGCACACAGGCCAGAAAAAGTGATGTGATTCAGGGTCCTCAGCACAGCACACAGAGAGCAAAGCAGAGTTCCGGTGTGGCCAGTTCAAGACCCGAACAGGACTGTGTGGTTTGCAAATACGCACGACTGTATGTAAAGGAGATACCTAATGTCACTCTACTGTATAACACAGAGAACTCTACCCAATACTCGGTAACGGCCTAAGCGAAAAAAAGAATCTGAAAAAGACGGGAGGTACGTGTCCATGTGTAGCTGATTCACTTTGCTGTGTACCTGAGGGCTAGTCCGACATTGTACATCAACTATATACTCTTATAAAACTGGTTAAAAAGCAGCTGCAAATTTCTGAGGTTGTGATCATATTTGTAATCAAGGCAAATACATATATTAATTATAAATATGCATGTGCGGTACTATAGTCTTTTCTTTCCTTTCTAGCGACTGAAGTTCTTCCGTGAATACGAACATAAACCATTCAGAATAGGAAAAATACTAAAACTTGTGAGGACGGAGAGGCATCAGTCGGGAGATTGGGACAGACAAATACAGAGCACTATATAGACAGACAGTCAAGAAAGACCTGCTGTACAGCACAGGGAACTCTACTCAATATTCTGTAATAACGTATATGCTGAAAGAACCTTAAAAAGAATCTTAATAACCTATATGGGAAAAGAATCTTAAAATCTTAAAAAAAAAATCTTTTAAGAATCTTAAAAATCTTACATATATATATATGTAAAACTGATTCACTTCACAACAGAAATGAGCTCAACATTGTAAATCAACTATGTTTCAGAAAAAAAAATTTTATAAAAAAAATTTTTTAACAACAACAAAAAATGGGAGATTGGGATTGACAAATATGCACCATCGAAATTATGCATAAAATAGATGAGCAATGAGAACCTACTGTACAGCACAGGGAACTCCACCCAGGCCTCTGTGGCACCTTGCTCATCGGCCAGACCCCAATATAAAATAAAAAGTTTAAAGTTTGAAAAAAAAAAAAAAGAATCAGTAGCCTAAAAACTAAAGCACACATATTATTCTGTGAATGCAAAAGCCTTATACTTAACTCGTTGACAATTGTGCAGAGTTTTGATCTGTTTTTTTATATTGTTACATACCCAAGTAAGTTGGAGAGCAAAAAGAATCATACTCTGTGTTGACCTAAACGGGAAGGAAATCCAAAAAAAAGAGGGGATATATGTATACGTATAGCTGATGCACTTTGCTGTACAGCAGAAACTAACCTAACATTCTGAAGCAACCCAGGGGCTGTGCTTAGTCACTCAGTCGTGTCCGACTCTTTACAACCCCATGGACTGTAGCCCGCCAGGCTCCTCTGTCCATGGGATTCTCCAGGCAAGAAGACTGGAGTGTGTCGCCATTTCCTTCTCCAGGGGATCTTCCCAACCCAGGTCTCCTGCGTTGCAGGCAGATTCTTTACCATCTGAGCCACCAGGGAAGCCCAAGAATACTGCAGTGGGTAGCCTATCCCTTCTCCAGGGGGTTTTCCTGACCCAGGGATTGAACCCAGGTTTTCGGCATTGCAGGTGGATTCTTTACCAGCTGAGCCACCAGGAAAGTCAAGTACTGCAATAGAAAGCAACTAGATTGCAATAAAAAATAATTTTTAAAAAAAGGCAGTGTAATTTGGTGAAAGAGAGACGCACGGATCAATGGAAACACAATAGCGATCCCAGAAATATATCCGCACGAATATGATCCACTCGATTGTGTGGAAACAGCTGCTACCATCACGCTGATAAGACGGAGTTGAGTGACCCAACGGTGGGTCTGGCTTGGTTTGGCAAAGCCATGTCACGGAGGAAGTGCCAGTGGAGAACTCGAGAAAGACAGTCAACCCCAGAAAATAGAAGCAGAGACTGTCGACCTCTGCGGCCCTCGTGTGAGGTGTGACTTGAACCTTGGGTGACATGGCAAATCTCACCCCTCAGATGGAAACGATGACGCAGGCTGCTGGCGGACTGTGGTTGTTGACAGCGTGACGAATGAGTGCCCCCTTCCCCCATCCCACCCTTGTTTTCTTTTCTGCAACTTCAGGTTGGCGCCGTGTGTGGGAAGGATCTGGGGTGATGCTGGCTCTATTTTTTTTGGCGGGAAAATGTAGAGAATTGCTATCATTCCATCCTTCAAGAGTCTGGTAGAAATCACCAGTAAGTCCTTCTGCACATGGTGCTTTTTTTTGGGGGGGGGACGTTAATGATTATTGATTCTATTCTTTAATAAACACAGACCGATTCTAATGGCCTGTTTACCCTTGGGTGTGTCTCAGCAGGTCGTGTCAAGGATGTGGTCCAATCATCTAGGTAACAAAGTCTGTGGGCATAGAACTCGTCATAGTATCGCTTGATTGTTCTTTCGATGTCTATGGAAAGGGCAACCCACTCCAGTGTTTTTTTTAATTCTAATTAATTTAGTTTTAATGAAAGGATAATTGTTTTACAATATTGTCTTGGTTTCTGCCATATGGCAAGATGAATCAGCCACAGGAATACATACCTTCCTCCCTTCTTGAACCTCCCTCCCCACTCCGCTTTTCTTGCATGGAGAATCCCACAGACAGAGGGGCCTGGCGGGCTCGCTTTTCTTGCCTGGAGAATCCCACGGACAGAGGAGCCTGGTGGGCTACAGTCCACGGGGTCGCAGAGAGGCGGACACGACTGAGCGAGTAAGCAAGCGGTCTGTAGTGGCAGCCTGTCTCTGGTTTCGGATTTTTGTGATGTGTGTCTGTGTCTCTTTTATTGTTTTTATCGGAGGACAGCTTCTTTGCAACGCTGCCTCAGTTTCCAGGGTACGGCCAAGTGAATCGGCCGTACGCATACCTGTGTCCCCTCCTGTGTGGATTTTTCTTTCCGTTTGGCTCACCACACGGCAGTGAGTACCGTTCCCTGTGTTAGACAGTAGCTTCTCATCAGTTATCTACTTTATACAGATCATCAGTGGTATATAAGTGTCAGTTCCATCTCGCAATTCATCCTACCAACCCTTCCCCAGGTGGTGTCCATATATTTATTCTCTGAGTCTCTTTGTTTTTCCTTTGCCTGACTGGCAGTTAATTGACTTTCTCCATCTCTTCCAAGACCCAGCTCTTGATGTCTTTCTCTTTCCTGTCTTGATTTTCTGTTTTCAGTTTCTGCGCTTTCTGCTCTCACTTTTATCACTTCCTGTGTTTTACTCCCTTGGGATTTAAACGGATCCTCCTGTTCTAATTTCTAAGGTGGAAGTCTCCAGGGTTGGTTTTACATCTATTCTCCTTGCTAACTAACGTAACGCATTCAATTTAAAATGAGCGTAGCCTTTGTATCGGAATCCTGTGTGTGTGTTCGTTGCTCCGTAGTAAACATGAGTCTTTGACACCCCGTGGACTGTAGCCCTGCCGGGCTGCTCTGTCCATGGGATTCTGCAGGCAAGAACACTGGAGTGGGTTGCCATGCCCTCCTCCAGGGGATCTTCCCGACCCAGGGATCGAACCCGGCTGTCCTGCACTGCAGGCAGATTCTGCACCATTTGAACCACAATTTGGGCTTTGAAAGACGTTATTGCAGCCATATAGAGAAATGCTTGCACAGATGTGTGTCTACAGAGTACAGAGTTCAGGCAATGCGTCCGAGTGCCCACAGCCTGGGGAGCAAGGGGACATACACCCGCTGGGTATTCAAGTGTGGAAAATGGCAGAGAGACACTGTATGTATGTGATGGAGGCGTTCATCAACGCCCAAAGTGAGAAGGTCATGGCAGGCGATGTGTACGGCATGCACGGTAAAACGTCTGCCTGTGTGGGTGAGTGTCATTCACTAAAACATAGAGTCACGACCGGAAATTAACAAGGGAGGTATTTTATTTGCTGGGCATGTTGAGGACTCTGAGCCTGGTGGGGGACAGCATCTTGGTAGCTCTGAGAAAACTGCTCCAAAGAGGTGGGGAGACAGCGGTCAGGCTGTTTACAAGTTTGCAACAAAGGGAGCAGGCGGTCTGAATAGCAAAGATCAGGTATCAGGGAAGGAATTGGGCATTCTGCGTATGGGAGGATGCAGGCTTGTGGGCTCACTGAATTCATTCATGCCGTCCATATGCACCTCAGCTGTCTTGGCAAATCCTGTTCCTTGTTTACCTTGCTGTTGTTCAGTCGCTCAGTCGTGTCCGATTCTTTGCGACCCCATGGACCGCAGCACACGAGGCCTCCGTGTCCATCACCAGCTCCTGGAGCTTGCACAAACTCATGTCCATCAAGTCGGTGATGCCATCCAACCGTCCCATCCTCTGTTGTTCCCTTCTCCTCCCGCCTTCAATCTTTCCCAGCATCAGGGTCTTTTCCAGTGAGTCAGTTCTTTGCATGAGGTGGCCAAAGGACTGGAGTTTCAGCTTCAGCATCAGTCCTTCCAGTGAACACCCAGGACTGATCTCCTTTAGGATGGACTGGTTGGATCTCCTCGCAGTCCAAGGGACTCTCAAGAGTCTTCTCCAACACCACAGTTCAAAAGCATCAACTCTTTGGTGCTCAGCTTTCTTTATCGTCCAACTCTCACATCCATACACGACCACTGGGAAAACCATAGCTCATGCAGAGGGCAGAACTTGCTGATGGCCGTGACCTTTCTAGTTTACTGGTATGCGAGGAGATACTCTCATTTCACAGTGTAAGTATGTGAAATGTGTGTTTCAGGCACACCTGGAAGGATGCTACAGAGCAGACGCCTCCCACTGACCAGCTACGGGGTGGGCCAGGGCCCTCGAGGGAAAATAAGTTCCAACAGTGTTTCTTTCTAATGTTTATTTGTTTGGCTGAGTCAGGCCTTAGCTGTGACGCTCGGGCTCAGTACTTAGGGCTCGTGGCTGAGTTGCCCGGAGGCACACGCGACCTCAGTTTCCCAACCAGGGGTCGAACCCACGTCTCCTGCACTGTAAGGCGGATTCCTTTATTTATTTGTTTTTCAAACTGTAAAGTTTTTATTATTGGTGTGTAGACAATTAACAATGTTGTGATGGTTTCAGGCGGACAGCAAAGGGACTCAGGCTTACATATACATGTATGCATTCTCCCCAAAACTCCCCTCCATCCAGGCTGCCACATGACATTGAGCAGAGTTCCCTGTGCTGTCCAGCAAGTCCTTGCTGGTTCTCCATGTTAAACACAGCAGTGTGTCCATGTCCATCCCAAACTCCCTGGCTATCCCTTCCCCCATCCTTCTCCCTGGTGACCATAAGTTCATTTTCCAAGTCTGTGAGCCTCTTTCTATTTTGTAAGTAAATTCATTTGTATCATGTCTTTTTGGAGTCCCTGTATAACTGACGTCAAAGACAGTTGCCCTTCTCTGTGTGACTTACTTCACTCAGTAGGAGAATCTCTGGGTCCACCCCATTGGTGCGGATGGCTGTATTCCGTTCCTTTTTGTGGCTGAGTCATACTCCATTGTGTATACACACCGCATCGTCTTTCTCCACTCCTCTGTTGGTGGACATCTTGGTTGCTTCCATGTCCTGGCTGTTGTAAACGGCCCTGCTGGGGTGGCGTGGGTCATTTCAGAGCATGTTTTTCTCTGCATGCCTGCCCAGGGGTGAGATGGCTGGATCACACAGTAGGTCTCCGTTTAGTTTTCTAAGGAACCTCCATTCTGTTCTGCGCAGCGGCGGCAGCCATGTACAGCCAACGGTGTAGGCGGGTTTGCCAGGTGGATTCTTCACCCCTGAACCACCAGGGAAGTCCCTCGGTGTGTGTTCACGTCACGCTGAGGGCAGTTTTCCCATCTTTAACTTGGGTCAGCGTCCACCGAACGACCCGCGAGGCTGTTGCCCATATCCTCACGTCTCTGTCTTTCCTGCAATCTCATCCCTTCACGCCCTACATTTTCTGAAAGATTCCTCCCCCTCTTTCGTTTCGCAGGATGATTGCTCTGGCTTTCTGTACTCCATCGGCTAAACTCTGCCTCTTTTCGCTTGTGTGTCTGTTTCCTGGGGCTGCTGAAAGGAAACCGTCTCCCCCCGACCCAGCTGGGAGCAGAGCTTGAACAATTCAGATTCAGTGCCTGGAGACCTGAAGTCAAGGTGTGTGTGGGAGGGTGGGTTCCTTCTGAAGGCTGTGGCTGGGAATCTTTTCCACGCCTCCATCCCAGCCTCTGGGCTTCCCTGGTGGCTCGGATGGTAACGAACCCGCCTGCCAATGCAGGAGACACAGGTTCGATCCCCGAGTCAAGAAGATCCCCTGGAGAAGGGAAGAGCAGCCCACTCCAGTGTTCTGGCCTGGAGAATCCCATGGACAGAGGAGCCTGGCGGGGCTATGGTCCACGGGGTCGCAAAGGGTCAGACACGACTGAAGCGACTCAAACTTTCACTTGTCACTTCGTCTCAGCTTCTGGTGTTTCCTGGCCCATCCTTGGCGTTCCTTGGCTTATTGAAGCATCTTCTCCACCTCTGCCTCCATTTCTGCCTGGCCGTCTCCCTCCTTCTGCCCAATGCCTCCCTGCATTTTTAATATTTATATCCTTTTTGCTGCATTGCATGTTAGCTGTGGTACTCAGGGTCTCCATTGCAGCTCACATGCTCCAGGCTGCTCAGACTCCAGCTGACGTCTGAAGGCTCAGTCCTGTGGCTCGCAGGTCGAGTTGCCCCAAGGCACGTGAAATCTTAATTCCCCTACCAGGGATCAAACCTGTGTCTCCTACCTCGGAAGGCAGATTCCCAACCCTTGTACCACCAGGGAAATCCCCCTAAACGTCCCCTTTTTATAAGGACACCGGTCATAGCAGACACGTTTCTCCTCTCGCTCCAGTAAGACCTCATGCGTGGTCAGTCGCTTCAGTTGTGTCCGACTGTCTGCAATCCCATGGACTGCAGCCTGCCAGGCTCCTCTGTCCATGGGATTCTCCAGGCAATGACACTGGAGTGGGTTTCCATGCCCTCCTCCAGGAGATCTTACCATCCCAGGGATCGAACCCGCATCTCTTGCATTTGCAGGCAGGTTCTTTACCCACTGAGCCAACTTGGAAGTCCAGACGGACGTCACGTGAACCTAAAAGAATTACATCTGCAAAGACACACCCCCTCTCCCCGCCTTGGAACGAAGGCAACCCTTTTACATACAGCGAGTTAGAGCTTCAGCCTGAACTTGAAAGGGGGAGACACAATTCACCCGTGACAGCCACAGAGTTTCCGGCATCTTTTCTGTGTCACCCCCATGGTCAACCAGAAAACCCATCGCAGCTTCCTCTCCTGGGCAGGTTCACAAACATTGCCCGGGGCCTCGGATCAAGGGCAAGAGGGCAGGATCTCCCACACGAGGCCGACGACTCACCCCTTCCCTGGCAGGCAGTGGCCGGAATGTCTGGGCGTGATGGTCAGATTCCAAAGCGGCCTTGTGTAGCTGCCAGCTCTCCATGATTTGCCACTTGTAAAGTCTTCTGTCCACGCTCGTGACTTAGCCCTGATGCTGGCGGGGACCCGGCTGGACTCAGCTAGAACCCTCCCCTCCGGGATGTACTGAGGTCTGAACAGCTCTTAGAGGTCTTCTCCTTGATGCCTAAAGCGGGGGCCAGCAAAGATGTACCCACATCCTGACCCCCTGGAACCCACGAGTGGGGAGAACAAGGTGGTCTCTGCGGATGTCATGAAGGGAAGGGCCTGAGATGAGGCCCTCCTGGATTCTGAGCTGTGCTGTGCTCAGTCGCTCAGGCGTGTCCGACTCTCTGTGACCCCATGGACTGTAGCCCACCAGGCTCCTCTGTCCATGGGATTCTCCAGGCCAGAATACCAGAGTGGGTTGCCATGCCCTCCTCCAGGGGATCTTCCCGACCCAGGGATAGAACCCAGGTCTCTCCTACTGCAGGCAAACTCTTTACCATCTGAGTCAGCAGGGAAACCCAAGAATAACTGGAGTGGGTTGCCATTCCCTTCCCAGGGGATGTTTCCCACCCAGGAATCGAACCCAGGCCTCCCTCAATGTAGGCAGATTCTTTACCAGCTGAGCCACCAGGGAAGCCCCCTCCTGGATGGGGGTGGCCCTAAACGCAATGACAAGTAAACTTCCACAAAGTTCATCAGTCAGTGACTCTAAGACATTTTTTTAAATCCTGCCAATAGGTGATGGGCACCTACATAAAGATTCTGGATATTATAAAATAATTAGCCTCCAATAAAATTAATTAAAAAAGCAATGCCCAAAAAAAGATTCTCTAAAGATGAGTGCATTAACTATCATGATCAAATTTCAGAAGAAATCCACCTGTTGTTTGCTGAGTTATTTATAGGGCTATAGCTCAGTGGGGTGGTGTAGTGGGTTGAAGGCTGCCCCCCTAAGATTCATGCCCACTCAGAAAATCAGGCCGGGCATTATTAGGAAACAGGGTCTCTGCAGAGGTGACAGAATGAAGGGTCTGAGATGAGGTCCTCCTGGATGGGGGTGGCCCTAAACCCAGGGACAGGGTCCTTATAAGACAGCAAAGAGGAGAGACATGGATGCAGAGGGGAAGCCACGTGGAGACGGAGGCAGAGATGGGAGGGAGGCGGCCACCAGCTCAGGGACGGATGCCTGGAGCCCCCAGAAGCTGGAAGAGTTGGAAGGACCCTCCCCTGGGGCCTCTGCAGGGAGCTCAGCCCTGGGACTCCTTGACCTTAAAGGATAGATGTCTGTTTTCACCAGCTCCCCCAGTTTGTGGCCCTCTGTTAGGACAGTCCAGGACACCCCCCAGTTACTGGTCTAGCTACTATTGATGGACACACCCAGGCTGACAGCGTGGTTTGCCGTCGCTGAGTCCCTTGGCCCCACGACCACCCTCAGAGGGTGAGTCTCTATCCATGATATGACAGATAAGGACTTTGAGGGTCTGGGTGGACAGGACCTCACAGCCTGCCTCTTCCCAACCCTTCCTGCACCCGGCAGCTGTGACCTCTGTGTGGTTAAGTCATCCCAGGATTCTCGACCCAGGATTCAAACCTGGGCCTCCTGGGCCAGGAAGATCCCCTGGAGGAGGGCACGGCAACCCACTGCAGTGTTCTTGCCTGGAGAATCCCATGGACAGAGGAGCCTGGTGGGCTACAGTCCGTGGGGTCGCAAAGAGTCGGACACGACTGAGCGAGTAAACAGCAACATGCCAGGAGTGAATATTCTGTGGACCGCACGGCAGCACCCATTTGGACTCTGTGATGTCACCAGCTCTCTGAAGCCGTGGCCTTTGAGTGCTTTGGGGCTGAGGTTCCCAGAGCTGCCCCCAGAAAGCACCACGACTTGGGTGGCATAAGACCCCTAAGAAACCCAGAAAAGATGCCAGCCCACACTGGCGCAGGGCTGGGTCATGGCTTCCTTTTGGTCCAGACCCTCCCGTCCCTGTGTGAGCTCAGCCCCAGGAGAACCCCCCAGCGCTTGGGAAGTTTGGGCTGTTGTTGTTGAAAAGACTCACAGGAGGTCCTTAAAGAGCAGTCGTCCCTTTGACTCTGGGCTGTTTTTAACCCACCCCACCTGAGTAAGACCCACCTCAGAAGAGAGAGAAGGACCACTGTCCTGAGTATCTCTGACCTTCAGATGGTGGGGAATGGAGTCATGGGCTTGCTTTAAGTGTTAGCAGCTAGGTATGCATGGATGGATGGATAGATGGATAAGTGACTGGATGGATAGATGGATGGATGGATGGGTGAATGGATGGATAAGTGAGCGGATGGATGGATGGATGGATGGATGGGTGAATGCATGGATAAGTGAGTGGATGGATGGATGGATGGGTGGATGAATGGATAAGTGAGTGGATAGATGGATGGATGGATGGGTGGATTAATGGATAAGTGAGTGGATGGATGGATGGATAGACGGATGATTTATGGATGGGTGGGTGGATGGATGATGGATGGATGGATAAGTGAGCGGATGGATGGATGGATGGATGATGTATGGATAGATGGATGGGGGATAGGTGGATGGATGGATGGGTGGATGGATAAGTGAGTGGATGGATGGATGGATGATGGATGGATAGATGGGTGGATGGATGCATGGACTGATAAATGAGTGGATGGATGGTTGGATGGATGGGTAGATAAGTGAGTGGGTAGATGGATGGATGATGGGTGGATAAACAGCATGTGGTCTGTTCACACAGTGGAATATGACACGGTCGTGAAAAAAGAGTGAAGCTCTGACACAGGCTACAGCGTGGCTGGACCCTGAACACACACTGCTCAGTGAGAAAAGCAGACACAGAAGGACACACAGTGTGTGATTCCACTGATACGAAACATCCTGAACAGGCAAATCCGAAGACTCAGAAGGCACAGCAGGGGCTGAGAAGACGTGGGAACTCTTAAGGGTACAGCGTCTCCTTTGAGGGGGATGGACATGTCTGGAGCCAGACAGAGATGATGGTCGTGAAGGCTTGTGAGCCCTGCTCTGTACCACAGAACCCTCCACTTTCAGCATGGCATGATAGGTGAATCTGAGCTCCAGTTTTTAAATGTGTATCTGGGGAAGGGATGCAGGGGTGATGGCCATGGCGTGCAGGGCTTCTTTTCAAGACAATGAGGACGTTCTGGGATTGCGTGATGGGGCTGGTTGCTTCTCTTTGCAAATATACGAAAAACCACTGTAGTGTCTCTGGTGGCTCAGATGGTCAAGAATCGGTCTGCAATGCAGAAGATGCAGGTTTGATCCCTGGGTCAGGAAGACCCCCTGGAGGAGGGCATGGCTGCCCACTCCGGTATTCTTGCCTGGAGAATCCCATGGACGGAGGAGCCTGGCGGGCTATACTCCATGGAGTCACAGAGAGTGGGACACGACTGAGGGGCTAACGCCCGCAGCGCTACGTCGACTTTGCAGAGGTGACCTTGATGATGTTTTCCTGGTGGCTCTGTAAAGCCGTTAAGAAGAGAGGTCGACGGGCATGGGGGGTTCCCAGGAGCCAAGGGCGCACGGGCTGCAGCTCTGTGCAAGCTTGTGTGTGATGCCTGCATGTAGCTTCCTGCAGAACCTCCGCCCCACACCGCACCCTGCGGCCCCCAAGCCTGCAGGCTGCCCCGTGCCTCTGGCAAAGAGTCACCTCTGCCTGCCCAGCACCCCGGGGACCGTCTTGTGGTCGCCAGCAACTGTTTCTGGCTCATTTCACGCCACTTCCATCCCTCACCCCCTGGGCCTCCGCCCCGCCAGCGGCTTTGGGAGCCGGCCGCATCTGTTAGATGTGATTTCTTTATGAATCAGCCGTGCGTCGCCGTGCTGCAGGGGAGGGGGCTGCCTGCCCGGTCTCCGAGACGGGCACAGGTGAAAGCTTGGGGGGGCCCCCGGGGGGCTGGTGGTGGTGGTGTGGTGGGGGGAGGCGGCAGCTTCGGGGTGCAGACGGAGGCCTCCTGGACGCCCACGTGGCTTCTCTGCGGGGGCCAGCCGCTGTGTTATGCAAATGAAGTCTCTTTTGAAGCTCCCACCAGGAGGTTATGACAGATCCGGGGGAAGGAAGCGGGGGGGTCATCACCGGGCAGAAGTGGAAAAGTGTGTTAGCCGCTGACTTGTAGTCCGACTCTGCGACCCCGTGGACTGTAGCCCCGCCAGGCTCTTGTGTCCGTGGGATGCTCTGGACAAGAATACTGGAGTGGGTTGCCATGCCCTCCTCTAGGGGATCTTCCCCAACCTGGGATCAAACCCAGGTCTCCTGCACTGCAGGCAGATTCCTGACCATCTGAGCCCCCAGGGGA
Organism: Bos taurus; assembly: GCF_002263795.3. Classification (NCBI taxonomy): domain Eukaryota; kingdom Metazoa; phylum Chordata; class Mammalia; order Artiodactyla; family Bovidae; genus Bos; species Bos taurus. The sequence continues at coordinate 119,515,903 of NC_037330.1, read as the reverse complement.
GCCCCCAGCAGGCTCCCCGCCCCCCAGTGCCACTCGATGGGGGAGGCTGGGCTTTCTGTCTCCAGCTCTGTGCACCCCCCCATCTTCTCAGATTCCCCCCACCCCCCCAACTGTGGACACGCAGTAGTCTCCTAGTCCCCCCAGTCCCATCCCCTCCCCGAGTTCCCCTTTCCCCTACAGATCAGAGACCTCTGTCCTCTCCACTGTCCCCCACCATGTGGCCTCCACGTGTGATCCTGAGACGTTGGGGACCTTTTGCTCCTGAACCCCAAAGATGGATGGAGGTTGGGGGCCGTGAGGTGTGGGGTTGCACCCCACACACACCACCACAACTGTACGATCGCACCTGGCCGTGAGCTAGTGGCGCGGAAAGTTTCCTACTCAAAGCGAAACCAGGGTCATTTTTAAATGGGTTTGAGGAACCTCGTTCGGCACACCCCCACTGCAGATGTTACATCTCCTGCGGAGGAACAGACAGATGCCCCGGGGTGCCAGGGTCCGAGAGGGGAGCTGCAATGCCATGAGCGTTGAAGGGCCCGGCGACTCAGGGGCCATGATTCCTGCCAACAGACACCCTGGGGATGCACACCCTCCCCGGACCGCACCAGCAGGTGTCCCACTGCAAGGCGCACGTGAGCCAGGGGGCGTCTTCCGGGCCTGAGCTATAACGGGGGTGGCACCCGGTTGCCCAGCTGAGCCCCACACCCTGATTTCTGGAGCCCCGATATCAGGCGCGCACATACACACACAGACACGGTGAAAAACAGAAGTGATAGCTTCAGCCACAGGAAAAATAGCAACTTCATCAGGTGGCTGAGACAGTGAAGAATCCACCTGCAATGCAGGAGACCCGGGTTTGATCCCTGGGTTGGGAAGATCCCCCGGAGGAGGGCATGGCTTGCCTGCAAAAACCCTGTCGACAGAGAAGGCTGGCAGGGTACAGTCCATGGGGTTGCAGAGTCGGATGCGACTGAATGGACTGAGCAAAGAGATAACAAAACCATCCCCCAGACTTTGAAAAAACCAACAGAAATGAACTGCGAGCTGCCTTTGGGTTGCATTTACATAAGAAGTTACAAAGAAAGTGACCCTGGGAACCCACTGTGTCCAGAAGGTGGAGGGCAGGCAGCCCCAGGAATTGCTTCTCCCCTGGGCCCTGGGCCCCTTTCTCTGTGTGAGTCTGAGGGGCCAGCCAGTCACGAGCAAGGTGCTCCGGGGACTTGTCTGTTTTGAGCGGGGAGGAAGGTCAGCAGGAAAAAACAGAAGTTCAAGAGTGCAAGTTTCAGGTTCCAGCAGCAGGAGGAGTCAGCACAGAACTCACCGTCTCCAGCAGGCTGGCACTTCCAGTCAGGCTGCAGGGCGTCTTACCAGCCCATGCTAAATCATTCAGTCGTGTCTGATGCTTTGCGACCCCATGGACTGTAGCCCACCAGGCTTCTCTGTCCATGGGATTCCCCAGGCAAGAATACTGGAGTGGGTTGCCATTTCCTCCTCCAGGGGATTTTCCCAACCCAGGGATCGGACTGGGCCCTCCCGCACTGCAGGCAGACTTTCTGGCATCTAAGCCACGAGAAAAGCCCACAACTGAATACACATGTGTTTATATATATACATACACACGCATGTATATACCAGATTTATATCTGTGTGTTATGTATAGACACACACACATATATACATGCAGTGGGCTTCCCTGGTGGCACCAGCGGTAGAGAACGCAGGTGTCAACTTAGGAGACCTGAGTGCGATCCCTGGGTCAGGAAGATCCCCTGGAGGAGGGCACGGCAACTCTCTCCAGTACTCTTGCCTGGAGAATCCCACGGACAGAGGAGCCTGGTGGGCTACGGTCCAGAGGGTCACAAAAAAGTCAGACACCAGTGCAGTGACTAAGAATGCATACATGCAGTATGGTGTGTGTGTATATGTCACACACACACACACACACACATACATATATACATGCAATGGGCTTCCCTGCTGGCTCAGGTAAAGAATATTCTGCAGACAAAGACTCCACCTGCAGTGTGGGAGATCTGGGTTCCACCCCTGGATTGGGATGATCCCCTGGAGAAGGGAAAGGCTACCCACTCCAGTATTCTGGCCTAGAGAATTCCATGGACTGTATAGTCCATAGGGTCCCAAAGAGTCAGACACGCCTGAGTGACTTTCACTTTTTTCACATACATGCAACATGGTCTGTGTCTGTATATGTCACACATATATGTATACATGTCACACATATATACATGTATACATGCAAATGGTGTGTGTGTGTATCACACATATAAATATGTATATACAGACAATATGGTGTGTGTGTCACACACATATACATATTTACATGCAATATGGTGTGTGTGTCTATATCACATATATATGCATATATACAGACAATATGGTGTGTGTGTCACACACACACATATATATACATGCAACATGGTGTGGGTAATATATCACATATATGACTGCAATATGGTGTGTGTCAAGTATATATATACACACATGTACATGGTAAATGGTGTGTGTATATATATCACATATATAGATATATACATGCAATATGGTGAGTGTATATATCACAGATATATATACATATATACATGTAATATGGTGTGTGTGTCACATATATATACATTCAGTTCAATTCAGTTCAGTCGCTCAGTTGTGTCCAACTCTCTGCGACCCCATGAATAGTAGCACACCAGGCCTCCCTGTCCATCACCATCTCCCGGAGTTCACTCAAACTCATGTCCATCGAGTTGGTGATGGTAGCCAGCCATCTCATCCTCTGTCATCCCCTTCTCTTCCTGCCCCCAATCCCTCCCAGCATCAGAGTCTTTTCCAATGAGTCAACTCTTCACATGAGGTGGCCAAAGTACTGGAGTTTCAGCTTTAGCATCATTCCTTCCAAAGAAATCCCAGGGCTGATCTCCTTCAGAATGGACTAGTTGGATCTCCTTGCAGTCCAAGGGACTCTCAAGAGTCTTCTCCAACACCACAGTTGAAAAGCATCAATTCTTCGGGGCTCAGCTTTCTTCACAGTCCAACTCTCGCATCCATACATGACCACAGGAAAAACCATAGCCTTGACTAGATGGACCTTTGTTGGCAAAGTAATGTCTCTGCTTTTAAATATGCTATCTAGGTTGGTCATAACTTTACTTCCAAGGAGTAAGTGTCTTAATTTCATTGCAATCACCATCTGCAGTGATTTTGGAGCCCCCCAAAGTAAGGTCTGACACTGTTTCCACTGTTTCCTCATCTATTTCCCATGAAGTGATGGGACCAGATGCCGTAATCTTTGTTTTCTGAATGTTGAGCTTTAAGCCAACTTTTTCACTCTCCTCTTTCACTTTCATCAAGAGGCTCTTTAGTTCCTCTTCACTTTCTGCCATAAGGGTGGTGTCATCTGCATATCTGAGGTTACTGATATTTCTCCTGGCAATCTTGATTGCAGCTTGTGCTTCTTCCAGTCCAGCGTTTCTCATGATGTACTCTGCATAGAAGTTAAATACACAGGGTGACAATATACAGCCTTGACGTACTCCTTTTCGTATTTGAAACCAGTCTGTTGTTCCATGTCAAGTTCTAACTGTTGCTTCCTGACCTGCATAAAGGTTTCTCAAGAGGCAGGTCAGGTGGTCTGCTATTCCCATCTCTTTCAGAATTTTCCACAGTTTATTGTGATCCACCCAGTCAAAGGCTTTGGCATAGTCAGTAAAGCAGAAACAGATGTTTTTCTGGAACTCTCTTGCCTTTTTCATGATCTATACATGCAATATGGTGTGTGTGTATGTACCACACACATATATATATATACATATACACATACAATATGGCATGTGTATATATATGTCACATATATAGATATATACATGCAATATGGTGTGTGTGTCACACATATATACATATATACATGCAATATGGTGTGTGTGTATATATCACACATATACACATATACACATACAATATGGTGTGTGTATATATATCACATATATAGATATATACATGCAATATGGTGTGTATCACATATATAATATATACATGCAATATGGTGTGTGTGTATATCACATATATACACATATACACATACAATATGGTGTGTGTGTCACATATGTATATGTAATGTGTGTGTCTATATCACACGTGCATATACCATAGGACATCAGCGCTCCCGCGAACGTGTGTGTGCGAACGTGTGTGTGCACCCGTGACGCTCCCGTGTGTCCGCCCCTCTCCCAGGACACCCCGTCCTCCGGCGCCTCTCACCTGCCCGGTACCCCCCTTTCCCTCCTTGTCTTGCAGATCGGCACCCCGTATCCCGAGGCCACCCCCAACGGCTGCAGCATGGACGTGAACATGACGCGCCCGGACAACGCCACCATCCTGATGCTGCGCGACCCGGCCATCGCGGTGGTGCTGCCGGTGGTGTACTCGCTGGTGGCGCTGGTGAGCATCCCGGGCAACCTGTTCTCGCTGTGGGTGCTCTGCCGGCACATCGGGCCCAAGACGCCGTCGGTCATCTTCATGATCAACCTGAGCGTCACGGACCTCATGCTGGCCTGCGTGCTGCCGTTCCAGATCTACTACCACTGCAACGGCAACCACTGGGTGTTCGGCGTGCTGCTCTGCAACGCCGTCACCGTGGCCTTCTACGCCAACATGTACTCGTCCATCCTCACCATGACCTGCATCAGCGTGGACCGCTTCCTGGGCGTCGTGTACCCGCTGGCGTCCGCACGGTGGCGCCGCCGCCGCTACGCGCTGGCGGCCTGCGCCGGCACGTGGCTGCTGCTGCTGGCGGCGCTGTCCCCGCTGGCGCGCACCGACCTCACCTACGCGGTGGACGCGCTGGGCATCGTCACCTGCTTCGACGTGCTCAAGTCCAACATGCTGCCCAGCGTGGCCATGTGGGCCGCCTTCCTCTTCACGCTCTTCGTCGTGCTCTTCCTCATCCCCTTCGTGGTCACCGTGGCCTGCTACACCGCCACCATCCTGACGCTGCTGCGCTCCGCCGACCGCCACGGCCGCGCGCAGCGGCGCCGCGCCGTCTCGCTGGCCGCGGTGGTGCTGCTGGCCTTCGTCGCCTGCTTCGCCCCCAACAACTTCGTGCTCCTGGTGCACATGGTCAGCCGCCTCTTCCTGGGCCGCAGCTACTACCACATCTACAAGCTCACGCTCTGCCTCAGCTGCCTCAACAACTGCCTGGACCCCTTCGTCTACTACTTCGCGTCCAGCGAGTTCCAGCTGCGCCTCCGCGACTACCTGGGCTACGGCCCGCTGCCCGCCGCCGACAGCCCCGACAGCCGCCACGAGAGCCTCTTCTCCGGGCGGACCCTGTCCGCGCGCTCCGTGGACGGGCAGGAGGCGCCCGAGAGGCCCAGCGTGAAACGGCAGGAGAGCGTGTTCTGAGACAGGCACCCCTCATCGCGAGTGCAGCGGGGGGCGTTGAGGGACAGCAGGGGTCTTTGGGGCCTCTTTTCGGTCACTCCGGGTGCGCTGGGATTCAGCCGGACCACGCTGGACGGGCCCCTTCTCTGCCTGCCGCCTCCCCACCGACCGCCCCCAGCCACAGCAGGTCCTCCTGCAGTATGCGGTGCTTCCTGGCCTGACCCCTGCGATCCTTTGAGGACGGGGCGAGACCAGCGAGCACACGAGCCCGCAGCAGCCCCCCGCAGCTGTGAGGTTTTGAAAAGATGATGGACCACAGTTCCTGGAGCGCCGGGGATGCTGAGACAGCAGGTCGTCAGGGTCTGCCTGAAATAACCTCTGTGCATCACAGGGAGAAGCATAGGATAAGTTCAGGGTTCCCTCAGGGGGGTGGGGGGGGGGGTGGAGAAGAAAACATCTCTGAAGCCTGTAAGGTGACACTTGGCAGGGGCCAGTGGGGAGGGGCTCGGGGAGACCCCCAGGGCAGGGTGGCTGCAAAGCAGGTGACATCCCCCCATCAGACCTCAGAGATGCTGGTGGGATTGTGAGCCGATGTTACCGGAGCAGTTGGTCCCCCGACGTCATTGCTTGGGAATGAAAACCACACACGCGTGTGGCGGAGTGGATGGTGTCCCAACCCTGCAAATCCACGTCTGCCCGGAATATGAGTGTGACCTACAGGATCAGGGTGGCCCTAGACCCCGTGACAGGGTCCTTAAAAGACACCAAAGAGGAGAGACACGGACACAGAGGAGAAGCCACGTGGAGATGGAGGCAGAGATGGGAGGGACGTGGCCACCAGCCCAGAGATGGACGCCCGAGCCCCCAGAAGCCGGAAGAGGCGGGGAGGACCCTCCCCTGGAGACTCTGCAGGGAGCTCAGCCCTGGGACACACAGACCTCAGACGTGTGGTCCCAGGACTCGGGGAGGATGGATGCCTGTCTGGGGCGTTAAGCCCCTCATTTATAGAACTGTCACAGCTGCCCTAGGAGACCCCTGCAGTCTGCAATTCTGAGACTGGGCCTCTGGCCACTGGCCGGGTGGTTCTAGGGGTCGCAGTGCCTGGTGCTGGCTCATGGGGCGGGACCTGTATAGGGCAGTCCATGCTCTTGGCGGGGAGAAAGACTCGCCTGGGGGTCCCATCCATCCCCATCCCCACCAGGGGAGGCCACACAGGGGACAGCGTCCAAGCCAGTCCGCAGTGTTTGCACAGGGCATCCATCCTCCCCGAGTCCGCAGTGTTTGCACAGGGCAGAGACCCACCGTCTGCTGCTTTCAGAATGCCGACCAGACACGCCCCCCGCCCGAGAAAGGACGTGCGCCCACGGGTGGCTGGAGAAGGGCTGGCTTCAAAGACTCGGATCGCCCCAGGATGGTGTGTGGTCCACCCGCTCTTCCCAACTGTTCCCAGAGCCAAGCCCCTAGAAAGTCAGGTCGCCAAGACAACAGTCCGGAGGCAGAAAAACCCTGACCCAGCAAGACAGTGGCGGCCACGTCCTGGGCGTGGGCTTCCAGCGTCTGACTAAAAAGCTGTGAAAAACCTCAAACCACCCTCACGGAACCGTCTTCTTGCTGAGCTGAGAACAAGCATCACCATTTGAATTCGGAGGAAGCCGGTCTAAGCAATAACACTGCCCCTCACCACCCCCACCCCCCAGCCCTCAACGGGTGTGACGTCCATCCAGCCTTTGGGTCCCAGAGAGCTCAGGTCACATTTCGTCACCATCGTCACCAACAGTTCGTTGTCCAGCCCCTCTGGGCCACCGACATCTCCCTGATTTCTGCATCCCAAGGACCCCCAGTTCCACTGAAGTTGCCCAGTATCCAACAGCATCTTCAGGGACCCGTCGGCCTTTCCGAGGGGTGCCTGTCGGATCACTGAAAATCCCAGGGCTGGATTTCCTTCTGTTTCAGCAGGTTAATAATATTGTTCTTGTTCAGTCGCTCAGTCGTGTCCGACTCTTTGCGACCCCATGGACTGCAGCACACCAGGCTTCCCTGTCCTTCACCATCTCCCGAACTCTGCTGAAACTCATGTCCATCGAGTCAGTGATGCCATCCAACCATCTCCTCCTCTGTCATCCATCCCCTTCTCCTCCCGCCTTCAATCTCCCAGCATCAAGGTCTTTCCCAAAAAGTCAGCTCTTTGCGTCAGGTGGTTAGAGTATGACATCTCTTTTCTCGAACCTGTTTTAAAACACCCACACTGAAGGCATGCGGTTTGCTGGAAATCGTCAGACGAAGACATTGATTTATTGTTTTTTCCCAGTGTCTGCTGTTTCTTTGGAAACCTGTGATCCTGCCATTTCACTGACATTCCTCAATGCTGTTAAAAAGCCTCAAGAGCAGGAATGCGTGTAAATGAAGGAACTGCATTGGAGTCCCTGAGGGGGACGGAATATGTCCGATGGAATGACTGCTTAGGGTCTCGATGCTATGTTGACAACTTCTCTTTAAATCTAGAACTTCTTCAAAATAAACCATCTTTTTTTTTTTTTTCTAAGCAAGATGTTTATTTTAACCTAGCAATGAAGAGTTTATCCTAACTCCACACAGGGGTGCACATGTGCTAAGTCGCTCAGCCGTGTCTGACTCTTGGCAACCCCGTGGACTACAGCCCGCCAGGCTCCTCCGACCATTGGATTCTCCGGGCAAGAATACTGGAGTGGGTGGCCATGTCCTCCTCCAGGGGATCTTCCCAATCCAGGGATTGAACCCAGGTCTCCCACATTGCTGGCGGATTCTTTACCATCTGAACCACCAGGGAAGCCCAATATATAGCATATTCCATGATATACCATATATATATATAGGGGCTTCCCTGGGGGTGCAGTGGTAAAGAATCTGCCTGCAAGGCAAGAGACCCAGGTTCTTATATACAGTCACATGAACACAAAGATATGTATTAGTTTAAATATACATGGTATGAATTAGTCAGGGGTCATCTTGCTTCTCAGCACTGGGGGCAGGGGCTGCCCCTGGCATGTGGTGGGGGGAGAACAGAGCTGCTCCACACCCCACAGTGCACAGGACGCCCCCCATAGAGACTCGTCCAGCCCCAGACGGCGGTAGGGCAGAGACCCTGACCAGACATGACTCTTACCTACTTAATCTGTCATCTCTCATTATCTACGTATGTATCCATCCATCCGTCAGTCAGATCTGTTGGTTTCTATAGTATAAATAAATAAATAAAGTGTAGTATCCATCCATCCATCCATCCATCCATCATCTATCTATCCATTCATCCATCCATCCATCCAGTCTATCTATCCATCCATCTGTCATATCTATCTATCCATTCATCCATCCATCATATCTATGATCTATTTATCCATTCATCCATCATATCTATCATCTATTTATCTATCCATACATCATATCCACCCATCCATCATATCCATCCATCCATCCATCCATCATCCATCCATCCATATCTATCCATCCATCCATCCATCCATCATATCTATCCATCATCTATTTATCTATCCATCCATATCTATCCATCCATCCATCTTATCTATCCATCCATCCATGTATCCATCATATCTATCTATCCATCCATCCATTCATCCATATCTATCTATCTATTCATCCATCCATCTATCCATCCATCCATCATATCTATCCATCCGTCCATCACCCACCTCTCCAGCCCTGTCTAGCCGGGGCACTCAGTGAGGGGTGATTCAGTTCCCCGGTGGACAGGACGCGTGCGGACGTCCGGATTCTCACCATTAGTGGGCACCTACCGCCATCTAGTGGACACAGACCAGAGTCGCTACTGAATGCGCTGCAGCCGCCCAGGGCAGCCCCACGAAAATGCATGATCCGGCCCCGAGGGTCAGTAGTGCTTAGGCTGAGAAGGGCCTGCACCCCCAGCGCAGGCCGGGGACCTTTATCTCCACAGACCCCCACTGCACTCTGGGGACCACCATCTGCACCGACCACCGCGCCCCGAAAACCCTCATCTCCACACACCCACACTGCTTTCCCGGGAGCTCCATCTGCACAGACCACCGCGCCCCGAGACCCCCCCCATCTCCACACACCCGCACTGCATTCCGGGGACCTCATCTCCGCCCCCATCAAGCCCCGGGGACACCCGTCTCCGCACCCATCGAGCCCCTGGGACCCCCATCTCCGCCCCCATCAAGTCCTAGAGACCCCCAACTCCGCACCCATCGAGCCCCGGGGACACCCGTCTCCGCACCCATCGAGCCCCGGGGACACCCGTCTCCGCACCCATAGAGCCCCGGGGACCCCCCACCTCCCCTCCATCGAGCCCCGGGGACCCCCACCTTCCCCCCATCAAGCCCCGGGGACCCCCATCTCTGCCTCCCTCAAGCCACCGGGACCCTCATCTCTGCGTTCCCAAGATGCCTTGCGGGCTCTGGGCCCCGCCCCCCGCCCGAGCCTGGCAGGAATCCCCAGCTGCTGGGGGCGGGGCGAGCTGGAGGCGGGGCTTCGAGGATGGGGCGGAGCTTCGTTCTCGGGCTGCCCGGAAGCGCCGCCGGAGCCCCACCTGCCTCGGGGGAGGGCGGGGCCTTGCGCAGAGAGGCCTGGGCGTGGCTCCAACGTCCGGGGCGGGGCTTCGCTGGTGGCCGGCCTGGAGCGAGCTTTCATTGGTAGTGAGGCCGGGCCGTGGGCGGGCAGAGGCGGGGTTTCGTTGGTGGTGCGGCCTGGGCGAGGTCTTCATTGGTGGTGAGGTCCGGCCGTGGGCTGGCCTGGGGCGGAGCTTCGTTGGTGGCGAGGCTTGGGCGTGGCTCCAACGGACGGGGAGGAAGTTCACGGTGGGCAGGGCCTGGGGCGGGCCTGTGCGGGGTGAGGCGAGGTTTCATTGGTGATGAGGCCTGGGCGTGGCTCCGGAGACCGGGCGCGGGGCCTAGAAGGGGGCGGGGCCTGGTGGGGCGGGGCCTGGGCCGCGCGCGCGCGCGCGCAGCGCGGGTCTCCCCGGCACTGGTCTCCCGGCGCCGGTCTCCGGGCGCCGGGCGCGGGCGCGTGGCGCCATGCTCCTGTGCCCGGTGATCGGGAAGCTGCAGCACAAGCGCGTGGTGTTGGCCAGCTCCTCTCCGCGCCGCCGGGAGATCCTCAGCAATGCTGTGAGCGGCCCGGGCCCAGGCTCTGGGGGGGCCGGGCCTGCGGACCCGGGCCTAGTGACCCCGAGGCCTCGGGATCCCCGGCGTCGTGACCCGGGTCTCCCGGATGGACCCCAGAGTTGCGGGTCCGGGGCCTAGAAACTGGGGGTGTCTTAGTAGTTAGCGGAGGGCTTTGGCCAGTGTCCGGTGGTCGGAGACGAGTGCCCGAGGGTCCTGATGACCTAGGCTTCGTGGGCGGGGCGCGCCGGGGGAGATGACAGGGGCCTTGGTGGATCTGCAGGGCCAGTACCTAGTTATTGGGGATCGTACTGACTTGGGAGGGGGGATGTAAGAGGTGGTGGGTGTTTGCAGGCCCGGGGTCAGCAGTGGGACCGACTGACGGGGTCAAAGATGCAGGGCGTCGGGACAGAGGCCTTGTGACTGAGGGTCTGGTGAGCGAGGAAGTGGGGGCGGGAATCTGCTGGGGGCCTAAGTGACTGGGTATCCGGAGTCTGCAGGACTGGGGGCTGAGGTAGGCAGAGGGTAGGCCCCTAGTGACCAGGGTCCAGATCTGTGGTCTCTGTGATCGGGGGCGGGCCAGGGTCTTCCAGCCAGGGCTCAGTGACCTGGCGATCTGCTGGCCAGGGAGTGTGGGGTTGCCGGGCCAAGGCCAGGTCTGTGTGCCTGAGCTGGATTTGTCCAGGTGTTGGTGGGGGGGTGGCGGTGGGGAAGGGGACAGAGCCACTGGACAGGGCTTGGTCTGCATGGGACAGCCCTATTTGGGCGGGGGGTGGTTTAGAGAAGCGAGGATACCAGCTAGGGGAACAGATAGAGCCAGAAATTCTTGCCTGGGTGGGGGGCGTGAGCTGGGCTGGATGGGCGGTAGGTACAGAATGAGAAGTGCTTTATGTACCTCCCAGCGAGGGTACAGAACCGTAGGCGGGGGTGTCTCATAGTGTGACCCAGGGGTTAACTGGGGATCCGGGAGGTCCACGATGGAGGTGGGGAGGGGGCTGGGGTGCAGAAAAGTAAGAGGCAGCTGGCTGCTCACAGAGGTCCCTGCGAGTGTGGGAGGGGGAGTTTGACCCTCTGTGGTCAAGACCCCATCCCCCACTCTGGAGGCAGCGGGTCTGTGACCTGCCTTCCGCAGGCACTGCCAGGTCACCTGTGTTGGGCACCAAGTCAAAGCAGCCTAGTTGTTCCCCTGCACACAGCCGCCGTATTTGTGGCTTTTTGTGGCCTTTCCTGCAGGCGCTGTCATCTCAGTAGTTTGACTGTTTGTAAAGGGCGAAATGCCCGGCCCTTTGGGACTCTCCAGGAGCCCTTTGATCCCTCGGGGCTGGCACCCCAATCAATAGCGCCCTGCTGGCCTCTGCGTGCACAGAGGTCTTCCCACCAGGGTCCCCAAGGCCCCCCCCACACACACACACACCAGTCACACTCACGCCGCGGCCGGGAGTCGGCCCTTGGTCAGTGTCCATAGTCAGGGAAGGGGGCTTGGCGGGTTCCTTCAGTTCCTGCCCACCTGTCAGCGTCCTGGGGCTCCCCCCCATACCCCTCTTCTATCCTGTTCCAGGGCCTCAGGTTCGAGGTGGTCCCGTCCAGGTTCAAGGAGAAGCTGCACAAGGCCTCATTCGCCACCCCGCAGGCGTACGCCGTGGAAACGGCCAAGCAGAAGGCCCTGGAGGTGGCCGACCGGATGTACCAGGTAAGTGCTCCTTTCCTGGGTCTCCTGCTAGCGGGGCGTCCTCAGGTTTTAATCACACCTGTTGTAAATCAGTGCCCTTCACAGCAGGCAATAGGTGTAGCTTCTCTGCGACTGAGTGTCCTTGTGTTGTGGACACGTGTAATTCATGGGATGGTATCGTTTATACAACGTTATCTGTCATTTAGCTAGTATGTAACCTGCCTTGGTGGCAATTCATATTCAGAGTGTCATTCCAGGATAAATGAAGCGACCTGACCCGTAGTCTATCACGAGGTTTACCGATTGCTGGTGTGCTACTGTTAACTAATAAAATAGAATCATTATATACTAATTCTCCCTTGGATTCTTGGATTAGATACTAGACGGAGGAAATGGGCAACGCCTGCTCCAGTTATTTCTTGCCTGGAGATCTCCATGGATGACCAGGAGCCTGGCAAGGTCACAGTCCATGGGTCTAGAAGAGTGGGACACGACTGAGTTGACTTCACCTTTCAACTTTCTCACTTTCTTCTGCCAATTGGAGAAGGAAAGTGCAACCGCCACTCCAGTGTTCTTGCCCTGGAGAATCCCAGTGGATAGGGAAGCCTGGTGGCTCCCGGTCTAGTGGGGTCCGCACATGAGTCGGACACGACTGAAGTGAACTTAGTCAGCAGGCATAGCAAGCATGGAAAGTGTGACAGCTGTACATTGCTCAGTCATTGCCGACTCTGCTTTGTGACCCCCATGGAATGTAGCCCACCAGGCTCCTCTGTCCATGGGATTTTCTAGGCAAGATACTACAGTGGGTTGCCATTTCCTCCTCCAGGGGATCTCCCGACCCAGGGATCGAACCCAGGTCTCCTGCATTGCAAGCAGGTTCTTTGCCATCTGAGCCACCTGGGAAGTCATAATTATATAGTAATATATAACTGGGGCCCCATGGTGGCTCAGTGGTAAAGAATCCACACACTAATGCTGGAGATGCAGGTTCGATCCTGGGTGGGAAACATCCCTTGGAGAAGGAGATGGCAACCCACTCCAGTCTCTTGCCTGGAGAATCCCATGGACAGAGGAGCCTGGCGGGCTACAGTCCACGGGGTCACAAAGAGTCAGACACGACTGAGTGACTCACTTTCACTGTCTCCCTTGATCGTTGTCTTGAGGACACTCCAGTCTCGCTTTCTAAAGCAAGACTGGATCCATAAATAAGCTGTGATGCTGTGTGCGTGCGTCGTGATGTGAAAATGTTTAAGACATACAGGGCTCGTCCCGCCTAAAGCCCGGAGTCTGGCGTTTCTTGCAGAAGGACCTGCGGGCCCCAGACGTGGTCATCGGAGCCGACACCATCGTGGTGAGTCTGCTTTCCGGCTTTCCGTGTCACTGAGCGACTGAAATCCAGGCCTCTGGGAAGGCAGGTTCTTTCTGTAAGACCTGGGGGAGAATCCACCCCAGGCTTCTTCTCTCTCTCCTGGCTACTGATGCTTTTTTTGCAATTCCTGGGCATCCCTGGGCTGTGGCCGCCTCCCTCCCGTCTCTGCCTCCGTCTCCATGCGGCTTCTGCTCTGTCTTTCCTTGTTACGAGAAACACCATCCATCATGGATTAGGACGCACCTGGCTCCAGTATGACCTCCTCGTAAATTTGTTACATCTGCAAGATCCTAAGTATCATAATGTCCTGTCACAGGGCTGGGGGGTCGGGACCTAGGGAAAGAACCTCCCCAAGATAGGGTTTTGGGCCGCGAGGAGTCCAGGCTTTTGGATGGGTCATCACAGTGATCCGTAGAGCAGCTCTGTTTCGCTGGTCATGGCCGTCTGTCTGAGACCCTGGCTGGCCTGATGGTGAGCATTGACCACGGATGCTGGGCCTCGTTGCTGAGGTGTTCATGGCAGCAGTGTCCCTGGATGTGTGTGTCGACGGACGATGGATGGGTAGATAGATGGATGGATGGTTGGGTTGATGGATGGATGGATGATGGATGGGTGGGTGGAAGGGTGAATGGATGGGTGGGTGGGTGGATGGATGGATGGGTAGATGGTTGGATGGATGGGTGGATAATGGATGGATGGATAGATGGATAGAAGATGCATGGATGGATGGATGGGTAGATGTTGGATGGATAGATGGATGGACTGATGGATAGATGGCTGGATGGATAAATGATGGGTGGATGGGTGGATGGATGATGGATGGATAGATGGATGGATGGTTGAGTTGATGGGTGGATAGCTGGGTTGATGGAAGGATAAATTGGTGGATGGTTGATGCATGGGTGGATGGATGGATGGTTGGGTAGATGGTTGGATGGATAGATGGATGGATGGATAGTTGGGTAGATGGTTGGATGGAAAAATGGATGGTTGGATGGATGATGAATAGATGATGGATTGATGATAGATGGGTGGGTGGATGGGTGGATGGATGATGGGTAGAAGGTTGGATGGATAGATGGATGGATGATGCATGGATGGATGGTTGGGTTAACTGGTTGGATGGATAAATGGATGAGTGGATGGATGATGGATGGATGGATGGTTGATGGATGGGTGGATGGATGATGATGAATGGGTGGATGATTGTGTAGATGGTTGGATGGATAGATGGGTAGATAATGGATGGATGGATAGAAGATGCATGGATGGATGGTTGGGTAGATGGTTGGATGGATTGACGGGTGGTTGGCTAGATGGATGGGATGGATAAAATGGATGGATGGATGGATGATGGATGGAAGGATAAATTGGTGGATGGTGATGGATGGTGGATGGATGGTTGGTAGATGGTTGGATAGATAGATGGATGGATGGATGGATGGGATAATGGATGGATGGATAGATGGATAGATGGATGGATAATTGGGTAGATGCTTAGATGGATAAATGGATGGTTGGATGGATGATGAATAGATGATGGATTGATGATAGATAGATGGGTTGATGGAAGGATGAGTGGATGGATGGGTGGATGGATGATGGTTGGATGGATAGATGGGTGGATAATGGATGGATGGATAGATGGATAGAAGATGCATGGATGGGTGTGTGTGGGTAGATGGTTGGATGGATTGATGGATGGTTGGCTAGATAGATGGTTGGATGGATAAATGGATGGGTGGATGGATAAAGGGATGGGTGGATGGATGATGGATGGATGGATAGATGATGCATGGATGGGTAGATGCTTGGATGAATAGAATGATAGGTGGATGGATGGATAAGCAGCACGGGGGTCCATCCACACAGTGGAATATGACGCAGTCATGAAAAGGAGAAGCCCCGACACAGGCTACGTGGATGGACCTCGAACACACAGTGCTCATTGAGAGAAGCTGGACGCAGAAGGGTAGATATTACTGTATTTGTATGAAATATCCAGAATAGGGAAGTCCACTGAGGAAGGAATCAGATCAGCAGTTGTCAGGGGCTAGGGAACGAGGTGGGGAGAGCAGCTTGTGGGAGGGGTATCTTCTCTC